>NC_139764.1:33526526-33778297 GCF_965231275.1 Zosterops lateralis | reverse complement strand
CGACCGGGGGCGAGTAAAGATGAAGATGAAGATGAAGATGAAGATGAAGATGAAGATGAAGATGAAGATGAAGATGAGATGAAGATGAAGATGAAGATGAAGAATGAAGATGAAGATGAAGATGAAGATGAAGATGAAGATGAAGATGAAGATGAAGATGAAGATGAAGATGAAGATGAAGATGAAGATGAAGATGAAGATGAAGATGAAGATGAAGATGAAGATGAAGATGAAGATGAAGATGAAGATGAAGATGAAGATGAAGATGAAGATGAAGATGAAGATGAAGATGAAGATGAAGATGAAGATGAAGATGAAGATGAAGATGAAGATGAAGATGAAGATGAAGATGAAGATGAAGATGAAGATGAAGATGAAGATGAAGATGAAGATGAAGATGAAGATGAAGATGAAGATGAAGATGAAGATGAAGATGAAGATGAAGATGAAGATGAAGATGAAGATGAAGATGAAGATGAAGATGAAGATGAAGATGAAGATGAAGATGAAGATGAAGATGAAGATGAAGATGAAGATGAAGATGAAGATGAAGATGAAGATGAAGATGAAGATGAAGATGAAGATGAAGATGAAGATGAAGATGAAGATGAAGATGAAGATGAAGAATGAAGATGAAGATGAAGATGAAGAGAAGATGAAGATGAAGATGAAGATGAAGATGAAGATGAAGATGAAGATGAAGATGAAGATGAAGATGAAGATGAAGATGAAGATGAAGATGAAGATGAAGATGAAGATGAAGATGAAGATGAATGAAGATGAAGATGAAGATGAAGATGAAGATGAAGATGAAGATGAAGATGAAGATGAAGATGAAGATGAAGATGAAGATGAAGATGAAGATGAAGATGAAGATGAAGATGAAGATGAAGATGAAGATGAAGATGAAGATGAAGATGAAGATGAAGATGAAGATGAAGATGAAGATGAAGATGAAGATGAAGATGAAGATGAAGATGAAGATGAAGATGAAGATGAAGATGAAGATGAAGATGAAGATGAAGATGAAGATGAAGATGAAGATGAAGATGAAGATGAAGATGAAGATGAAGATGAAGATGAAGATGAAGATGAAGATGAAGATGAAGATGAAGATGAAGATGAAGATGAAGATGAAGATGAAGATGAAGATGAAGATGAGATGAAGATGAAGATGAAGATGAAGATGAAGATGAAGATGAAGATGAAGATGAAGATGAAGATGAAGATGAAGATGAAGATGAAGATGAAGATGAAGATGAAGATGAAGATGAAGATGAAGATGAAGATGAAGATGAAGATGAAGATGAAGATGAAGATGAAGATGAAGATGAAGATGAAGATGAAGATGAAGATGAAGATGAAGATGAGATGAAGATGAAGATGAAGATGAAGATGAAGATGAAGATGAAGATGAAGATGAAGATGAAGATGAAGATGAAGATGAAGATGAAGATGAGATGAAGATGAAGATGAAGATGAAGATGAAGATGAAGATGAAGATGAAGATGAAGATGAAGATGAAGATGAAGATGAAGATGAAGATGAAGATGAAGATGAAGATGAAGATGAAGATGAAGATGAAGATGAAGGATGAAGATGAAGATGAAGATGAAGATGAAGATGAAGATGAAGATGAAGATGAAGATGAAGATGAAGATGAAGATGAAGATGAAGATGAAGATGAAGATGAAGATGAAGATGAAGATGAAAGATGAAGATGAAGATGAAGATGAAGATGAAGATGAAGATGAAGATGAAGATGAAGATGAAGATTGAAGATGAAGATGAAGATGAAGATGAAGATGAAGATGAAGATGAAGATGAAGATGAAGATGAAGATGAAGATGAAGATGAGATGAAGATGAAGATGAAGATGAAGATGAAGATGAAGATGAAGATGAAGATGAAGATGAAGATGAAGATGAAGATGAAGATGAAGATGAAGATGAAGATGAAGATGAAGATGAAGATGAAGATGAAGATGAAGATGAAGATGAAGATGAAGATGAAGATGAAGATGAAGATGAAGATGAAGATGAAGATGAAGATGAAGATGAAGATGAAGATGAAGATGAAGATGAAGATGAAGATGAAGATGAAGATGAAGATGAAGATGAAGATGAAGATGAAGATGAAGATGAAGATGAAGATGAAGATGAAGATGAAGATGAAGATGAAGATGAAGATGAAGATGAAGATGAAGATGAAGATGAAGATGAAGATGAAGAAGAAGATGAAGATGAAGATGAAGATGAAGATGAAGATGAAGATGAAGATGAAGATGAAGATGAAGATGAAGATGAAGATGAAGATGAAGATGAAGATGAAGATGAAGATGAAGATGAAGATGAAGATGAAGATGAAGATGAAGATGAAGCTGAAGATGAAGATGAAGATGAAGATGAAGATGAAGATGAAGATGAAGATGAAGATGAAGATGAAGATGAAGATGAAGATGAAGATGAAGATGAAGATGAAGATGAAGATGAAGATGAAGATGAAGATGAAGATGAAGATGAAGATGAAGATGAAGATGAAGATGAAGATGAAGATGAAGATGAAGATGAAGATGAAGATGAAGATGAAGATGAAGGATGAAGATGAAGATGAAGATGAAGATGAAGATGAAGATGAAGATGAAGATGAAGATGAAGATGAAGATGAAGATGAAGATGAAGATGAAGATGAAGATGAAGATGAAGATGAAGATGAAGATGAAGATGAAGATGAAGATGAAGATGAAGATGAAGATGAAGATGAAGATGGAAGATGAAGATGAAGATGAAGATGAAGATGAAGATGAAGATGAAGATGAAGATGAAGATGAAGATGAAGATGAAGATGAAGATGAAGATGAAGATGAAGATGAAGATGAAGATGAAGATGAAGATGAAGATGAAGATGAAGATGAAGATGAAGATGAAGATGAAGATGAAGATGAAGATGAAGATGAAGATGAAGATGAAGATGAAGATGAAGATGAAGATGAAGAAGATGAAGATGAAGATGAAGATGAAGATGAAGATGAAGATGAAGATGAAGATGAAGATGAAGATGAAGATGAAGATGAAGATGAAGATGAAGATGAAGATGAAGATGAAGATGAAGATGAAGATGAAGATGAAGATGAAGATGAAGATGAAGATGAAGATGAAGATGAAGATGAAGATGAAGATGAAGATGAAGATGAAGATGAAGATGAAGATGAATGAAGATGAAGATGAAGATGAAAGATGAAGATGAAGATGAAGATGAAGATGAAGATGAAGATGAAGATGAAGATGAAGATGAAGATGAAGATGAAGATGAAGATGAAGATGAAGATGAAGATGAAGATGAAGATGAAGATGAAGATGAAGATGAAGATGAAGATGAAGATGAAGATGAAGATGAAGATGAAGATGAAGATGAAGATGAAGATGAAGATGAAGATGAAGATGAAGATGAAGATGAAGATGAAGATGAAGATGAAGATGAAGATGAAGATGAAGATGAAGATGAAGATGAAGATGAAGATGAAGATGAAGATGAAGATGAAGATGAAGATGAAGATGAAGATGAGATGAAGATGAAGATGAAAGATGAAGATGAAGATGAAGATGAAGATGAAGATGAAGATGAGATGAAGATGATGAAGATGAAGATGAAGATGAAGATGAAGATGAAGATGAAGATGAAGATGAAGATGAGATGAAGATGAAGATGAAGATGAAGATGAAGATGAAGATGAAGATGAAGATGAAGATGAAGATGAAGATGAAGATGAAGATGAAGATGAAGATGAAGATGAAGATGAAGATGAAGATGAAGATGAAGATGAAGATGAAGATGAAGATGAAGATGAAGATGAAGATGAAGAGATGAAGATGAAGATGAAGATGAAGATGAAGATGAAGATGAAGATGAAGATGAAGATGAAGATATGAAGATGAAGATGAAGATGAAGATGAAGATGAAGATGAAGATGAAGATGAAGATGAAGATGAAGATGAAGATGAAGATGAAGATGAAGATGAAGATTGAAGATGAAGATGAAGATGAAGATGAAGATGAAGATGAAGATGAAGATGAAGATGAAGATGAAGATGAAGATGAAGATGAAGATGAAGATGAAGATGAAGATGAAGATGAAGATGAAGATGAAGATGAAGAAGAAGATGAAGATGAAGATGAAGATGAAGATGAAGATGAAGATGAGATGAAGATGAAGATGAAGATGAAGATGAAGATGAAGATGAAGATGAAGATGAAGATGAAGATGAAGATGAAGATGAAGATGAAGATGAAGATGAAGATGAAGATGAAGATGAAGATGAAGATGAAGATGAAGATGAAGATGAAGATGAAGATGAAGATGAAGATGAAGATGAAGATGAAGATGAAGATGAAGATGAAGATGAAGATGAAGATGAAGATGAAGATGAAGATGAAGATGAAGATGAAGATGAAGATGAAGATGAAGATGAAGATGAAGATGAAGATGAAGATGAAGATGAAGATGAAGATGAAGATGAAGATGAAGATGAAGATGAAGATGAAGATGAAGATGAAGATGAAGATGAAGATGAAGATGAAGATGAAGATGAAGATGAAGATGAAGATGAAGATGAAGATGAAGATGAAGATGAAGATGAAGATGAAGATGAAGATGAAGATGAAGATGAAGATGAAGATGAAGATGAAGATGAAGATGAAGATGAAGATGAAGATGAAGATGAAGATGAAGATGAAGATGAAGATGAAGATGAAGATGAAGATGAAGATGAAGATGAAGATGAAGATGAAGATGAAGATGAAGATGAAGATGAAGATGAAGATGAAGATGAAGATGAAGATGAAGATGAAGATGAAGATGAAGATGAAGATGAAGATGAAGATGAAGATGAAGTGAAGATGAAGATGAAGATGAAGATGAAGATGAAGATGAAGATGAAGATGAAGATGAAGATGAAGATGAAGATGAAGATGAAGATGAAGATGAAGATGAAGATGAAGATGAAGATGAAGATGAGATGAAGATGAAGATGAAGATGAAGATGAAGATGAAGATGAAGATGAAGATGAAGATGAAGATGAAGATGAAGATGAAGATGAAGATGAAGATGAAGATGAAGATGAAGATGAAGATGAAGATGAAGATGAAGATGAAGATGAAGATGAAGATGAAGATGAAGATGAAGATGAAGATGAAGATGAAGATGAAGATGAAGATGAAGATGAAGATGAAGATGAAGATGAAGATGAAGATGAAGATGAAGATGAAGATGAAGATGAAGATGAAGATGAAGATGAAGATGAAGATGAAGATGAAGATGAAGATGAAGATGAAGATGAAGATGAAGATGAAGATGAAGATGAAGATGAAGATGAAGATGAAGATGAAATGAAGATGAAGATGAAGAAGATGAAGATGAAGATGAAGATGAAGATGTGAAGATGAAGATGAGATGAAGATGAAGATGAAGATGAAGATGAAGATGAAGATGAAGATGAAGATGAAGATGAAGATGAAGATGAAGATGAAGATGAAGATGAAGATGAAGATGAAGATGAAGATGAAGATGAAGATGAAGATGAAGATGAAGATGAAGATGAAGATGAAGGATGAAGATGAAGATGAAGATGAAGATGAAGATGAAGATGAAGATGAAGATGAAGATGAAGATGAAGATGAAGATGAAGATGAAGATGAAGATGAAGATGAAGATGAAGATGAAGATGAAGATGAAGATGAAGATGAAGATGAAGATGATGAAGATGAAGATGAAGATGAAGATGATGAAGATAGAATGCATAGATACAGCTTATTATTTTATCATTCTCTTCTGTGATTATCTATAGTGAACTATATGTAATAATGAAGAGTATTTTATCTTGGAAAACATATTATTGTAAAGAGAGAGTGAGGTGATATAACAACAATAAGAGAGAAACATAAAAGACTCACCGAATCACCTCATGCATTCCACTGCTATTGTAGCACTGATGCCTGAAAGGTCTCACACATGTTGTTCAATCTGTAATAATAGTCCCAAACAAATCAAGTTTCTGAAGATTCTCATCAATGACTGCAAGGGATGAGGATGAGGATGAGTCTCGTGACTCGGGAAGTCTTCAGGACTCATCCACATTGGCAGCATATCCCAGAAAAACAGAGACAATAGAGAGGGTGTAGGAGAGAGAGAGAGAGACAGAGACAGAGTAAGAAGGAGAAATACGGAAAGGGAATAGAAGCAAAAAATGAAACAAAAATTAAAAAAAAAAATTGATTTAACAATTTTAATTTTTTTTCAAAATAATCAACATAAATCACCAAATAATTAATATAACAATTTTTCAAAATATTAACTCAAATTACTAAATAATTAATATAATACTATCTATTAAAATCAACAATTACAATTTTCAATCAAATACTTAATTTAAAACAATATCTTTCACAAAATTCTTTAATTTTTTTTAATGATAATAATTTCTAAACAAACAAAAAAGAAAACAAAACAAAACAAACCTTAATTTTTAATTAACGTGACTAAGATAAAGCAATATTAATCAAAACAACAAACTATTTCAAATCAAACTGCTGTTACAGGCTTAACTTTCGCTGTCTGGGTAGTGTATTTTACGTCAATATCTTTAGGAGCGTCCTTTGCAAAAGGGATGTTAACTAAACCGTATGTTCTCATTATAGATGCCAAATGTGTCAACTGCTTCATCATTTTCCAATTTAGGATGTATAAAATGATCGATAAAACAAGGCCAATCAAAACCAAAATCAAAAGGACAACAATAGGATGACACACTTTGTTCAGGATACCTGTAGCAGGAGGTGACCACCCAAAAAGGGTATCCCACCACCTGTATTCAGCATCCTTTTTTACCCTTTCCATAACACGATGTATTTCCTTCACATCGTGATGGACTGTTACCAAAGTTTTCTGTCCATTTTCCTTGATATTTTTCAAAAATTTTTTTAAGTCCTGGTGAAGCAACAATTGCTTAACTAAGGTCAGGTTCATTCCAATGGGGGCAGGCATTATCTGGTGAATCAGTGTGAAATTGGATTGTAAAAGATGGTAGGACGTGACTGAGGCTTTATAAGAGAAGTCACATCCTGTAATTGTGGTAAAATTACAGACACAAAAATTAGAGTGATTTTTAGTATCTACCACTACATTTTCTACAACTACAACATCACAGACAGGCCTAAAGCATGCACACCCATTGCCTATATACACCAGCACTGTTCCAGGAGCTTCCTTAGGATGCACTTCAAAATGACAAATATTTTGCTCAGTGTCCAAACAAATGTCCTGAGCTATGATGGCATTACCTTCACAAATGAAACCTTGCTGCTCCCTAACAACACAAGATTCTAAATTGACAGTTTGCCATTTCTCACCAGTTTGACGGGCCCATTCTCTGTGCTCGGAAGGATAGAGA
Organism: Zosterops lateralis; assembly: GCF_965231275.1. Classification (NCBI taxonomy): domain Eukaryota; kingdom Metazoa; phylum Chordata; class Aves; order Passeriformes; family Zosteropidae; genus Zosterops; species Zosterops lateralis. The sequence continues at coordinate 33,770,851 of NC_139764.1, read as the reverse complement.
ATGGCTCCATCATGGTTTATACCTAATGCAATGATAAGGAATATCAAATGCACTGAAGCATTACCTATTGTTAACACAAAGGCTGTAACTGTGTTAGTATTGGGGTTATAGGTAAAGTTCACTAATTTCCACCAGGATTGGAATTCTCTTTGAAAATAATTTGAATTGTTCCAAATTATTTTCCAAATTTCAGTAGGAAGAATTCTTTCTTCTTCTTGCCTTATAATTAAGGCAACAACCATTTGCATCCAAAGCTGCGCCTGGATGCAGCTAAGGGCCAAATAAATATTGTTTTGTGTAGCATCAGGTGTATCAATTACCAATTTGCTATCATTCACATTTATCTTTTCCCAATTTGGTAATATGTTTAATAGCAATCACTAAAGTGTCCTCAAAGCCAATAAGGACAATTATAATAATTGTTGTAATTTGGTCAAATCTCTAATTGTGGCAACCAATTTATTCATTAATATTTCTGAATCAATGCTATTTAAAATTTCTGTTTAAAATATTTATCATGGTTTATATGGCCTTCATGTCCCTCGGAGTTCTCCTGTGGAAAGTAAGCACAACAGAATCTGCCACGAGGAGGCAGAAGGTTAGAATGATGAAAATTGCCCATCCTGTATTTATTCGATGCTCTTTCCCTAGAGCATCAAAGGCTGCCCATGTATATTTATTCAGAGGGGTTTTCTGCACTAGTGGTACTTCCCCTACAGTAGGGAGGTCCACCAAAACAGACTGTCCAGGGTGATGTGCTGGATTGTTGGAATCACTTGGTCCCCATAGTGAGGGAATTATGCTTGAAGCTGTCAGGCAAAAGGCAGAAGGATCAGTAAACCAAGGATTTTTCACAGCTCCTTGAGTTATTGAGAAGATGTTACAATAATGTTCAATCTGAGCAGACCACTGTCTTACTGAGGCCCTCTGGGCCACCCCGGCAGGTGGGGGGGTCCCAGTAGTGAATGACTTAGCTTTGGAGGGGTCTCTCAAAACAATTGGTTGTTGCTGTGCAATTTTCTCCACTTCTATGAGAGCTAAGCTAACCACAAACGAGCCTTTCTCCCAAGTTGTGTACCTCTTTTCAGCATCTTTAAAACCACGGGAGTAAAAGCTGACAGATCTGATCGGGCCTTCAGGACCCCTTTGCCATATATATAATGACAATCCTGAGGTGGCAAATCTCCATTCTACCTGAAAAGGATCTGTAGGATGAATAGGGCCAAGGGCTTGGTGGACAGTTGCTTCAAAAAGCAGCAATTTTATTTTAACCAATTTATCATAAGGCAATTTGTCCATTACTTCTCGAGGTAGTCTCCTTTTCAGCCCTAGCAACCACAACTGCTGCTGGTTAGAGATTTGTTCTCCCTTTTCTGGTTTTTCCTTAGGAGAAGCAGTGTGCCTGACTTCTCTGGGTTTTTCGGGTTTGTCCTCTGAGTGCTTCACTGGTCCGTATTTTCCACTGTTATGACTGCTGTTAGAGTGTGTGCTAGGAGTAGCAAAAGGCGAGAAGTCAGTGGAGTCAGTGGAACCGGTTTGGTCACTTGCGTGTCCAAGAAATCTTTCAAGCCTGTCTACCGGGGTGATAGATGCTATTGTTTTTTGAAAAAGAATTACTGTTGGTTTAAGAGACTCCAGCAAACCTCGAATTAGGGGGGTCATAATCTCAGGTTTGACAGGCTGTTGCATGGGTGACTCATAGTCAGAGATCAATTTTCTTTCATGTATCATTTGCAAGCATGCAGCTTTGTGTATGTTCTCTAGGAGTTGGTCCGGGGTGCTGACTATTGCCAGAGGGTCGCCCCTCTCAAGGGGGCTTAGTCCCCCTGCCCAGTGAGCTGCACGCTGTGTCAGGGACCGTGGAGCACGTGTATTCCCTGTTGTTAAGAAAACTCCATGTCCCCAATAGCCACTTGCTTCTTGTTCACTTAATTTAATTTGGTCACCCCCAGTAAGTGAAACTCTAAAGACATACTCCGTCTCTGATTCGCTAGGAAGTCGGGAGTATTCTCTTTTTAATTTAGCTAATTCAGTGGCTGTGTTTGGTGTTTCTTTGGTGGTTATGTGGGGGTTATGAACCTCTTCATTTATATCATTAAATTCTGTTTTGACAAGAGGTCTCAAGTTGGAGCAACAGAGTTCCCCACAATTTTGCATGTGTACTAATTCTTTCTGAGGGTATATCTGTTTAATGCTGTATGCCTTCTTTCCTCCTGTTTCCTTTGGTGAATCTACAAGTTTTGAATTTTTGCTACGCTCTTCTGCAAGGGAAATCTCCAGCAAATATTTCTGACTTCTTTCCTGTTCTAATTGTTTTTGCAAAGCTTCTACCAAATCTTGCAGGGATTCTATTACTTCTCCCTCTTGATTTCTTTCCTGTTCCAATTGTTTTTGCAGGGATTCTATTTCTGCCCTCTCTTCACTTACCCGTTTAAAATGGGTTTCTATGGCTGCCGAAAGGCAGGCCCCCAAAACTGAGCAAAGAATGGTTTTATTTCTGCCCAGTTTATACTTAGCATCATGTTGCAAAGAATATATTCTATCTACAATGTTTTCACACTTAAACCAATTATCTTGTGCCCACTCTTCTCCGGCTGGAGAAGGTCTAGCACCATGCTTTGTTAACAAAGCAAAAAGAATATCCTTATCTTTTGTACTAGAATTTTCACTCATTTTTTTGTGAAGGGACAAAAACCCAGGGAGGTATTCTTAAAGTTACAAACAATGGCGCAGCTAATACTGTGTTTCCCTTCGCTTCCCTGGAATGGGAGAGGAGACCCAGCTGCTTGGGAGGCACTTCTTCACAAAAAAACCTGTTGTCTCCTCAACTACACCAAGCAGCTTAAAACACAGAGTCCCATCTTTTGCACAGTGAGATCGTTTCTGAAATATCCTGATGACAGGGAGTGCTCATTCGCCTGGGTGTATACAGTTTGCGGGAATTTTCCCTCGCCCCCCTTGCTTTCTAACAGCGCTCACCGAAGTGGCGTGCTAGGTGCGGCTGAGACGAGGGTCCTTCCCCTTCTACAAACTATATAAAACCCGCAACTCCACAGTCTATCAAGATCCTGTCCGTGACGCCAATTTAATGTCAGGGTCCGCAAACATATGCGGGGAACCTGATGGTTCGTTTTGGAGATCTCAAAGCGCAAAAGACAACAGGGGACAAACCAGTTTGCTTAAACAAAAAAATGCACTTTTATTTAGTGCCCACAATGCGATAGTAGGGAGAGAAAATAGAGAATAGTGAGAAAGACAGAGAAAGAGGGGAAGGGGGATTATAGCTACCAATGTGGAGAGTCGGAGGTCCTCAAGACGTAGAGATGCCCATAGACGCAATCTTCTCCAGTGGGGTGATCACAAAGGGTGCACGGGATCCTCAGAGTCTTTATAGGCTGGTCAGGAAGAGGACCAAGGCGAGTGGAACAGAGCCAAAGAGGGCACAGGGCCAAGGCAGGCACCTGCGTCAAAGTTGGGTGCTCAGGAACAAGCAGCAAGCTGTGCCCTTCTAGCACGGTCAGTATAGTCAGCTCAGTCCACTGTAACGAGCTACTATTGTTCTTGCATTCCGTTCTCGTGGAGATGCGTATCAGTCCTCGGCAAGGCCCCACCTCAGCCAGGCCAGGGGCTCTCCCCAGTCTCTCCGGGGGTCTTGGTCTTCAACCATCGGAGACAGTTGTGAGGCATAACACATCCTCGGACAGACTCTGACAGATGAGGACGAGGGACGAGGAGTTGTGAAGTGGGTCCTTGATGGCCCATTAACAGAGATAACCCCTGGAGGGAGTTACCCGTGACTCATGGGCCATTAGCAGGAGACACCCCAAAAGTCATTAGCAGGAGACACCCCAAAGGCCATTAGCAGAAAAGGCAGGGGGCTTGGGAAAACACTAGCCCACCTGGCTTCAACAGTTCATGAAGATGGTGATGGAATAAATACTTTGTGTACATCCTACACTGCAACCCAGGACATCAGTGAAAATTAAAATATTAGTATTTGGGGACTCCTGCTTTGTTAAAAGCATTCGGATAAACACGATCTCGTTGCCTTCTATGATTTCGCTTGTTCTTGCTTTCTTATATACACTTGTCTGCTCTTTCTATAGCATGTGGAAATAAACATCTTACCACCAGAATTAGGGTTGCTTTTTTAGTTCTTCAGTATTTGTCCCATAGGGATACTGGCTTCACAACAGGGAAAGACACAAGTCCTTGCAGACTCTTTCTGCACCTTAATTTCTGTGGAAGAAAACCTGAACATATTTTCCAGAGGATAAATATCATACATTAAAAAAGACCATCTTTTTTTCAGGCTACTCTGTAAGTTGCCTGGAATATACCGTGATATTGACCCTCTGTTCTTGTCTTCTTCCTGGACATTACTTAACCCTTTCCTCTCTAGATCACTGTAAAATATATTAATTTAGCTTTCAATAATATTTTTCTTTTTCAGATCCAGTCTATTTTTACTGCTACCTGCTATTTAGACTCATTCTTTGCTTTCTGTCTCATCTCTTGAAATTTTATTTTTGGAGGGATTTCCATAATATTGTATTTTTCAGAAGCATTAAAAGCTTCTCATATAGCAAAGATACACTAAGACCTTTAAAGGCATTGATAAAACTTAGTAGAGAACATTTTACTTACTTAAAAACTATTTCAAAGTAAAAATACAGTATTCATTGTGTGAAAAAGTTTTGAGAACTGGCTGCTGTCTCCACAATAGACACCCATGCAAAATCTTCATCAGTGGGTGGTTTCCCTGGGTTCCAGAGCAGTAAATACATTTTCACTGTTGTCAAGGAAGAAAACACAGTAACAATAAAGCTTTCTGATGGTAAAACGCTGATAAGAAAGGTAAAGAGCAAAAGAACAGAAAAGTCAGACTGAATGAATTTAAACAAATTTTCACTCTTCAAACAAAATGAATTCCAGAAGATCAGGTACAAAGCAATAATATTTCAGAACAACTAATGCCAGCTAATGGAGTATATACTCTGGAAATACCTAAATTAGCCATAAACTCTCAGGTCAGTACCATATCCACATGATTAAATGTCACTTATTTTAAAGCAAGGGGAAAGAGCACTGATTTTATCATTATTTGCATTACCAATGAGATAGTACAGAAAAAGTCTTCTGGAGTTGCCATTTGTGGATAAGTATCATTCATTCTCTCTAGCTCAGTAATTGGGAGTTGATAAAAAATTTCCTTGTATTTTTCCAATACATCTATGATCAGAAAATGACTACTAATTTTTTTGCTTAGAAGTGGAAAAGGTAATAGTGACTATACCAAACCAAAAGGGAAGCACAAACAATCACTTTGATTATAATAATGAAGAGGAGAAGCCCTGTTTTTCTGTATCTGCAAATGTGTCATCTTTTTTGTTCCCATCTATGGTAAAGGAGACTTTAATGGTTCGGAGCTTCTTTTGGGAGAGTAGTAAGATGTCTCTATAGATGTTCTGAATCAGCTGCTCTGATATTGAATATTATGAGGAAGCGTAGAAGTTTAGCCTGAGGAATTATCAAGAGGGCGAGGCAGACAACCTATAAAGTAATCTCCTGACAGTTCTTCACATTGAAGAGTATGAAATTAGACCATGTAGCTCTCAGTCACAGAATCACAGAATAAACTGAGTTGGAAGAATCATCGAAGTCCAACTCCCGGCCCTGCACAGCAACATCCCCAAGAGTCACACCATGTGCCTGAGAGCATTGTCCAAACACGTCTTGAGCTCTGTCAGGCTTGGTGCTGTGACACTTCCCTGGGGAGCCTGTTCCAGTGCCCAGCCACCCCCACAGTAAAGAACTTTCTTCTAATAGCTAGTCTAAACCTCCTCTGACACAGCTTCAGGCCATTCCCTCAAGTCCTGTCACTGGTCACCACAGACAAGATATCAGCGTCTGCCCCTCCTCTTCTCTTCATGAGGAAGTTGGAGATTGCAATGAGGTCTCTGCTCCGTCTCCTCTTTTCCAGGCTGAACAGACCAAGTGACCTCAGCCTCTTGTCATACGGCTTTTCCTCAAGGCCCTTTACCATGTTTGCTGCCCTCCTTCGGATGCTGTCTAATAGTTTAATGTCTTTCTTATACTGTGACACCAAAACCTGCACACAGTGCTTGAGGTGAGGCTCCCTCAGCTCAGAGCAGAGTAGGACAATCCCCTCCCTTGCCTGCCTGGCCATGCTGGGCCTGATGCCCCCCAAGACAGGCTTGGTCCTCCTGGCTGCCAGGGCACTGCTGACTTACCTTCAACTTTCCGCTGACCAGAACTCCCAGGTCCCTTTCAGCAGCACTTCTTTCCAGCATCGCATTCCCCAGTCTGTACATCCAGAGTTGCTTCATCCCAGGTGCGCAATCTGGCATTTTCCCTTGTTGAACTTCATATGATTGGTGATTGTCCTGTTCTCTAATTTGCCAGGTCTCTCTGCAGGATGGTGTGAATACTTACTAAGAGTGAGGATTTGATCATATTTTGCCTATGTTGAGCTTGGACTGTCAGGTGGAAGGAATTAAAAATACATATTGGTTCAGTCTGCTTTATTCTCCTCATTCACAGCTTTTCCATCTTTTCTCTATATTCACTTCCCAGTATCTCCAACTAAAACACAATATGCTCTACATGTTTCTACACTTGAAGGCTCATATTGCTTTGATCTTTGTATTTCTTTCTCATTTACAGATTTTACTGCAATTTTTACTCTTTGTTCGTGATTTTTTTTTTTTGATCTAGCATGTCTATGAACCCGAATGGCATACATACTGATTCCCATTCTTGTCACCTTCCATTTTTCCTGCTTTCACCATCTAACATGTCAACTCTTGTTCTATGCACAACCGTCCTGGCTTAGGGCAAATTTGGGAGGAAACCTCATAATGGGGTTCCTCTGGAGAGCAAAACCAAATGGCCTGTCCCCCCAAGCCAGTCTGGGAAAGAACTTCCTCAGAGAAAAGTGGAAAAAACTATTTATTTAACAAACAAACTGCCCACAAGCATAAGAAATAAATAATATGAAACAATAAAACCTCTCGCTGCTCCAAAGAGAGATGGCAAAACTGAGAGAAGTCCTTGCCGTGAGTTAACTCAGCTCTCTCAGCCTCTTATCAGTTCCCGTCCCTTTGGCACTGGAAAACGCCAAGGTCCAGGCCCCGGTGGGCCACAGGTGCAGCTCCTGGTGCTCCTCTGGGTTTTTTCAGTCCAGAGCAGATCTAAACAGTCCTAAGAAAAAGGAGAGAGGGATAAAAAAAAAAAAAAAAATCCAGGAAGCTTTTTGCCCCAGCTAGCTAGACTAACTAAAAGGGAAAAAAAGCTCTCTGGCCACTGCCCGTGCATCTGATGAACACACAGTCCAAGGATGAAGAGAGGATACAGAGGAGTGAACAGTTTTTCAAAACAAACCACACGCTTCTTCTTTCCCTTCTCACTCTCAGAACCAGTCTTAAAGGTACAGAACACACAGCACACACAGAACAGATGACTGGGGATACCGGCATCATAGTCACCCTAGGACAACAACAAAATAAAACATATATATCTCAAAAGTGTGTGCCAAAAATATCATGCCAGACTCTTTTCAGTGGTGCCCAGAGACAGGATGAGGAGCAATGGCCATGAACTGAAACAGAGGGAGTTTCACCTTGACCCAAGGAAGAACTTTTTTACATTGAGGATGGCAAAGCTTGGAAAGGCTGCCCAGGGAGGCAATAGTCTCCCTTCTCTGGACGTGCAAAACCCACTTGAGCACATTCCTATGGCCCCTTCTCTAAGAGACCCTGCCCTGGCAGAGAGGGTTTGAGTGAGTGTGCTCCAGAATTGTCTTCCAACCCTAATAATTCTGTGCTCATGTGATTCTGTTAATATCATAATGCAGAAGTTTAAGCATTAGTTTGACCTTTTGTTTGGGGTGTGTACTCAATCTCTTGTGAAACCAGCAGCACCTTAGCATTTGGTTATTTTGTTTTACTTAATAAAGATGAATATAAGAATATGTTTAAAAGATATGAGTGAACTGAGGTCCAAGATTGATTCAAAAATTCTCTTTGTGTTTCACTATTAAAAATGATAGACATTACTCTGATAATGGCAGACTGTGCACGTCTCAATTGTCTCTATGTATAAGTCAAAAATAAAAAAAAAAAACCTGAATGCTCTGAAGTGAAATATTGTCAAAGCAGAAGGGATTGGGCAAAGGGGAGATAAAAAAATATAATTGAAATAGAAGTAAAGGGAGACTGTAAAAAGAAACTACAAAAACAAGGCTGCCGCTACATAACCCAGTGGAGACTGACTTTGAGATCTAGGACACAACCTTATAGAAGGAAAATATAGGATAAAAATCTGTTTTTTCATAGAACTATTTTTTCCTTCCTTTTTTTTTCCTTGTTTATTGACTACACAATTCCATCTTACTCTCTTAAAGTGGAAAGTTTGGCTTACTCTCTGACAAGACTATGAAAAAAAAAAATTATAACTTTCTATCTGAAAATACGGGACATCTTCTGTAAGTTTGAACATGCAAAAACTAGATTGCCAAGTTAAACGGATTTGGAAAGACATTGAAGTATTGTTCCTGAATCTTCATGTGACTTGCACATGTGCCCCAGTATTGTTCAATTTAAATTTGAAACCCTGATTAAGTGGAATTCCCAGTTTTGCATGTATCAAGTGAGTATGATGTTTCATGTTATTACTACTGCTTCTAAAAAGCACTAATATTTCTGGGGTATTTTTTTTTTTTAACTTTTCTCCTGTAAGCCAGAACTTGGAAATAAAGGGGGAAGAAAAGCTTTCTTTAAAAACAACAGAAACAACAACAATCAAAAATAGAAAATAACAAAAATCTCAACATCATAAATTTTCTCTTCCCCTCCTATAAGTTTGATTTCTGAAAATACTCTGGCAAGATTCCTCTAATTACTAAGTTAAATTACTGAGCTACAATGAATTCTTGTGTGAAGCTTTTTTTGTCATTTCATTTTAAATTGATATGAGTACTGTGTCATATATGTCAGAAAGTATCTTCTCAGTTGTAACTGTGAAACAAAAAACTAAGCTTTGAATCATCACAATCAATGGAAAGACGTAAAACATAAAGTGGGCGATCAGTCCCCAAAATTATGCCATGACTTTAGATAGGTTACACAATGAGAAAATATAAAAAAAAAAAATTGAATTTATTAATTCTTGTGAATTCTTAGTGAAAATCTATCAGCTCTAATCCTTTCTCAAGATGCAGGCTACCTTTTTTTTTTTTTGAGTTTTGCCTAGGTTTTTTTTTTGTTGTTTTTGTTTGGTTTGTGTTTTTTCCTAATTACTTAGTTAGCAAATATATCAGGTGCCATGTTGAATGTTTCAGCTAATTAAAAATGCCTGAGCATACAACCTAAAAATAAGAAAATGTGCATTGTGGGGCAAAGATGCCAGGTTTTACTGCTCTTCCAACTGTATGTTTTATATATTTGCAGAAGTAGTTTACAAGTGCAGCAGTATAGAACTTGTGATAATAAAAACTTTAGGGCTTGCAAAATGTCATAAAAAGCTCATGGACTATTTCTAGAAAAGACATGAATTATTTATGAAGCAACTTTCAGAAGTAGGTTTTCTGTTCCGCTTCCATTTATATGTCTTGGGGTCATCAATTTCAGTTTATTTTAACATATGAAAAATAATCTTTCACTTTTCCACTAGAAAGAAACTTTGGGCATAGTTTCAAATAAAAAGAAGCTAGCCATTTATGATATATATGTAAAAAATGATTATTAATTAAATATAGATATTTAAAAAGAACAAACTTTTGAGTGTCCATGGCTTCAAGACAGGTTAAAATTTGTGTCAGCTTAAAAGATTAATTCCTGTTTCATCTGAAAATTAAAGTTGAATAAACAATTTGCAGCTAATATTTTCTTTTCCTAGCAAAATCATCCTCTTCTCTCTGAAAATTTTATAACAATTTCTGGATTCTGCAGTAAGTTGATCTTGATGGGATTCCAGGTGTTCACCAAACTACTCTATCCCTCCACCTTCTCAGCAGGATGAAGGAGAAAAAAAAAAAAAAAAACCTTGAGGGAAAGGCAGCTTAACAAAGTAAAGAAAAAGCAGTGCTGAGAAGCAAAGGAGAAAGAGATTAATTCTCTGTTTCCCCAGTCACTTCCTGGGAAGCAGGGCCTCAATATGCATAGCAGTTGCTCCAAAAGACAAATACCTTAATGACAAATGCCTTACTTAAATTCCCTGTCTATTCATTCTTTCTCTTAATGCTTCATTCTGGGCACGATGTTGTGTGATAAGGAGCACTTCTCTGGTCAGCTTGGGTCAGCTGTTCCAGCTGTGTTCCCTCTCAGCCTTGCTCACCCTCAGCCTACGGGCCATTGGAGGGCAAGTTAGGAGAGACAGCATGCACGTTGCTATGTGCAACACTGCTCAGCAGTCTCCAAAACACCAGAGTGTTACCAACATTGTTCTAGTTGGTAACTAGCACAAAGCGCAGCAGTGTAAGTGCTGCTATGAGGAAAGTTAACTCCTTCCCAGACAGACTCAGTACAATTGAAATAAGAGAAATAAAAGGTTGTGTGTCAGAGCCAAAATGGCCATGCACTCAGAGTGTTTCAATAAAAACATCAGAGGGTTTCAAGTATCAGCACCTTGTTATCTGGACATCTTTCATACCTTTTCCATGTAGCAATCCTATGGGCGGCTCCACGTAGCTTTAGTTCTTTCTCTCCTTCTGCAGTCCCAGCTCGCTGCTTCCTGTCCCTGGCTCAGCCACCTGACCCTGTCTGTCCCTCATACAGTGGCTGACCTTATCTGTCCCTCACACCACCTCCTCTCCCTTCCTCCTCACACCTCGACCAGCAGACTCCAACTGACTCTCTACCACCTAACTCACTCTTTTATCACACCCAGCTGTGAGGGCAAGGCTGTTCCCACTCTTGGTAATTAACACAGCTGCAATGTATCAGAGGCAGGATTGCCTTTGACACTATCTCTGTCTTCCCACAGTTGCGTGCTAGCAACTTCCAGCGTATCAGCACATGAATAAAAAGGGCAGAGTTTCTGTGGATTTAAATGCTACTACCTCACATACTTTTGGACAGATCAAGTACACTCCATCCTCATAGCCTAGAAATATCTTCAAAAATATTGATTCTTCTCCAGCAGAACTATAGAGACATCTTCATCAGACACAGGCCAAAGACTAAAAACTGATCTATAAGGTGTGTTCATCACTGAAGTGTTAGCATCTCCATGTATGAGGCAGTTTCCAAGTTGTGGCTTTGAACCATCTAAGAGAAAATTAATGAGGGAAGCCTGAATTGGAGGAGATAGTCTCTCTCTCAGTGTTTGTGAACTGAAAGGGCAAACTGATGAGCTTTGTAGTGGGAGATGTAGGAGAGTTTCTATTTGCATTTTAGTGCAGACAGTGCATCTCAGATCGTCTGTGTAGATTCCCTTTTAGAGAACATGGGAAGCAATTACAACTTCTACAGTACAACTCATCTCATTTTAGAGGGATCAGCTAAATTTGATCAGATGAACTATGCAACAGATGCATGTATTTCTCTCAGTTGAACAGAAACGGAGCTAAGGGCAGACATCCCCACTGCAAATGCCTAAAGCCAAGTAAGATGAATCCTGCCTGAGGTCTTCGCCTTCAGAATATTCACAAACTCATAAGTTGTATTTTAAGATTGGATCAAAATTCACAACTATTAATCGCATATGCATATGGTAACAAATCATCGCTTGCTGACTACTGCTGAGTCACTGCACATGTAAACAACATACTGTTTACCACTTCTGGAAAGACCAATTCTTAATATCTATTCAAATAATAAATAATTTTGGTAACAAAACAATGAAGATAATTCACTGAATAATGTCAATTTTATGGGGTAAAACTCCTGATATGAGTTGGCTAAGCTAATATCACTGGCCATAATATTTTTTGGGACTCAAATCATTTTCACCTATCTGTTACAACAAGAATATATCAGATTATACAGCAGTGAACAGAATGTAGAAAGAAGCTGAATTTTCTAGCTCAAACACTGAATTCTCTTCCTCGATGTAGCAATTATTTACCTACATCTAGCTAAGTATTATCAGAAATGGAGGGGCAGGGAGAGGAGGGAGGGAGGGGGAAGCAGCCAGGAGCTAAAAATCTATTTCTAAGCTTAATGTAGTTACCTTTCCTGCTCAGCACAGGATAGAGTTTCTCCAAGTAAATATGTATTCTTTAACAAGAAAAGGAAACTAGACCTAGTATCAATCAGACTATCACAGGTTGAAAGGATCTGCTCCTTGCAGCGGAGCTGCTCTCCAGCCTGTCATCCCCCAAACTGAATGTACAGAAGGTACAGAATCTGTATACAAGGTGCAGAATCTGGCATTTTCTCTTGTTGAATTTCAGCTGGTCATAGAATAATAGAATAATAGAATCACAGAATCACAGAATGGTTTGGGCTGGAAGGGAACTTATATGTCATCTAATTCCAACCACCCTGATACAGGTAGAAATACCACCCACTAGATGATATCATTGCTCAATTCTCTATTCTATCCAGACCTCTCCATAAGGCCACTTTACCCTTGAGGGAATCCATAGCTCCTCCTAATTTAGTATCATCAGCAAACTTCCTTAATATACATTCGACTCCAGCCTCCAGATCATTTACAAAGGAAAAAGAAATAAAAAAGGGAATGAAAAGAATGAAAATTAAAAAATTCTTCATAAATATGATTTTAAATGCCATGAAAAATAAAAGTTTTAGTCTTTTGATTGAAGAAAACAAAACAATGAAGTTAATTTATAAATTTTATTACAAGTGGTGTTAATTTCATTTAATATAGCATTGACTTGACTTAATTTCTTCAGTTATTTCTGTAGTCATTTGACTATGCATACTATTTCAAATCAAAAGTAAGCCATTACTATGGTTCCTGTTTTAATACTGCGAAGGATGTGGCAAAGGTCTGTTTCTAACTGAGGTTACCTTCCTATATTGAAGTCTTTACTCCTGAAATGAGAGAATCAAATACCATAGAGTACATAAGACACTTCTTCGGGGAACTAAGTACAGCATAAGCATTTCATTCTCAAACAAAAAGGCTGAAAAAATGGCTTGAACCACACAGTAAAAGTTCTTTCTTCTATTCTCCTAAATTGTTTTTTCACTTGGAAGGTTTAGGTAAGCAAAAAACTTTCTAGAAATAGCATGGCTGCAAGCTTAACAACTTGCTCATATACCCACAAGAAGAGTTAAATACCATAGTGCTAAATGATGATGTCTACTAGAACCACAGCTTGTCAAAGAACATTTCAAATAGTGTTAAACTGCAAGTTTGGGAAGTGTCCTTCCAGCCTGATGCATAAAAAGGATTGTCTGGTCAAAGAAATAGCATACTGCATGCACATACTGGAGTATTCCATGGGTCCGCATTAAAGTTTTGATCCACCTCCATTATAAATAATAGGTAGAAATATATCCAAAATTTAATATGGAGATAAAAACACTGTAATAACGAACAAAGTTATATTTTGTTTTTATAGCTCCATCCAGAATTGCAAACTATTATTATTCTTCCACTTTGATGAATTACTAGAGTATACTACAACTAGAAACATTCCAAAAGTTGACCTATTTCAGTTTTTTAAAAAAATTTTAATTCTCTTTCAGGGTATGGAATCCTTAATATCAAGCGATAAGTCAGCACCATTTTGAAGTACATATGATCGAAGGTCTGTAAAGTGTACTTTGCTGTAATGCTGTATTTGATGTCCACTGCAACTAGAGAGTCTGAAATCCATAAACTGCACAAGTTTGCTCTGTAATGCTGCAACACCCTGTAACTACTTCAGACTGTTTCATCAATGACTGCAGTTTAGTTCTTCACAATACTTCTTTTTTAAATCCTGGCAGGCACATTGAAGTTGTTTTCAATATAGCAGCTTAGGCTGTAGACAGTTTCCAAAAATCTGCATATTCAATCACTATTTCTTCACTCTTTGATATACTGCCAAAATATCTCTAAGACATCACTATAGAGTTCTAATGATACTGTCAACCTGTTGCAAATAACTGACAGTTTTAACCTTTATGTTTTGAGAAACATTCAATAGTTTTTCCCATAACACTTCCCCAAAATAACTGGTTTTGTATTTATGGATGATGGGCTTCAACCAGCCTCCCGCATGCCAGGTTATTCAAAGCTGCAATATAACACACAGTTAAATAGAGTATTATATGACATAGATTTCACCATCCGGCATAGGAGCACGATGTTTTTTACATGCTCTAAAGTTATTTTTCAACCAAGAATATTTCATTAGATAGTTGTTTATACAACCCTGACACTCTTCATTATATGGAAGTGTGTAAAAATAACACTGAAGTTCAAACCATACATACTTCAGGCACATCCATATAGCTGTGTACAAAAACATTTTGTGATGATTCCAAAATACTTCATCTTTGTGGCAACTTAGTCCTGTAAATACTATAGCTGCATTTAAAAAACAACGAGCTGAAATCTCTAATTTCAATTTACAGGGAAGGCTTACAAGGGTGCAGCACAATTTCATATTCACAATAGGGATAAATATGTAGACTTCAGGTAGGAGGTGATCCAGACTTTCTTGTACAATGTCTTTAATACATGCCAGCTCTTCACTAACTCAGAAATTTTTCTACTCAACTTCACTCTGTTTACTTGTCTTCTGATATCATTTTTAGGTGGTAAGAGGAATTAAAAAGATAATATGGTTTGAAATTTTTGGTTAAGGTAAGGTTCTTGGGTCACATAAATAAAATAATGCCTTGAATTTCAATAGAGCTGTATCAATTCAGTTCTGTGATTCACTTACTGAAGGAGTACATCTATTTAAAAGTTTATTTTAATTTGCATTACCATAAACAAGGTTTTGCTTAGAAATCCAAAACCAGAAACAGTGGTTTTCATTAACATTACATGCTTTACTACAGTAAACTTTTGGGAATTACAAACTGCAAGAATGGAATATGATAAATTCCTTGGAAATGTCTTTTCATGTGGTTTTAACGATTTAAAATAGACTGGTATACAAGAAAAACAGTGATAGCAAAGAATCCAGGGACAGTTTTCAAAAAAAACACCAAATTCACAGGGGTGATGTGATTCACATTCATCTGTTAGGAATGACCAAGATAAAACTTGTAACACTCCAGGGGTGTAGTGGAAACCTCAGTCAGTGAGTGTTCATACCCTCTTATAGGTAACTTTTCCTTAAATCTGGCTGACAGTTCTTAAAAACTGTGACAAACTTTTTAAAAAGCAATTTTTAAAAAAAGAATACCTTGATCTATTACCTTAATTCATAAGAACCTGTTTTAAGCTCTTCAATAAAGAAACCCAACAGATCAGTGAAGTTACCCTGCTGCTCCATTGTCTTGACACTGCCAGATTGGTAGTTCTCCTCTTGCTAATTTTGCAAGAGTGACTTCTAACTCGGAATAGCCAGAGAGGAGGCTGAAACAAAACAATAAAAAAGCAACCATGTAATGGGGGAGGGAAGGTAAGCTTGAGGCAAAAAGTCTTGAGTGGACAGTTGCTTTTGTTCCAGGAACCTGGTGTTCTGATGAGCCAGTGGTGCTTGAACAGCTCATGACTGATGGTACACAGGAGAAGCCAAGCCATTTGAACTATGAGTTGGCCATCTAAGAAGGAAATCTGAACACAGACATGCTCGGCTGCTCCACTGCAGTGCAGGGACTCCTTCAGCTCACCAAATCTGTACGCTGTTGTTGCTTCGCGTATCTGTCTCTCAGGTCAGCTCAGCGTCGGCTGGGCCACCCTGCTAGCTGTGATACGCCCAACAGTACCTTTGCGTGGGTCTTTGGCTCCGCAGCGCTTTTGCCTTAACTGTCTCGGCCGTGGTTCGAAAGAGGGGACACTCCAGGCTCAGGGAGAAAGGTTTTATTCGGGTAACTCAGGGGCAGCCCCTGGTTCCAGGCCTGTGCCTCTGGGGAGTGACCCCCGGCCTCGGTTACAGGGGGTTTTTGTTCCCCCAAAATCTCGGGGGTGGACACAAGTTACAAGACCAATCAAACAAAGCCAGGTGGGTAAGGTCAAAATGCAATACACAACATTAACAAATCAGGTGAATTTGGGATGTGGCCCTGGGAGACCCACCAATCCCTGTCAGACACCTCTCCTGAAGGTTCTGGGGTCTGGGGGATGATGGGCATGTGGGGGAGAAATACAATGGGATGGGGGAAAATACAATAGGATGATCGAAACCCAGGGCAGAGGATTAGAGTTGTCTTGGCAACTCTTATCAACCTCTGATAAGCACAATCCAAGACAGGAACTTTACCTGGCTAGGGTTAAAGTCCAAATCACATCAAACCTACAACTCAGAAACCTATGATACCATTTCAGCACCCCCACACCTCCCCCTTTTTCTTTTATTTGTGTCACTGGTCTGGAGTGTATATATCTGAATCACACTCGCTGCTGGAGTCAGAGTCTGGTGGGAATTCGATGGCAGGTGTCACTGAATGCACTGAGGGGGCAGTAGTGGGGAAAATTGCATTCATGATCAGGCTTTTGACCAAACCAGAAGCAATGGCTACAATTAAGATGATGAACAGGAACAACAGTCCGGTTTTGATCCACGAGCTGGCGATGTTAGAGAGTCCAACACCTTTGAAGAGGTTGTCAAACCAGTCCCCTGTTTCTTGTTTGATGGACTCGACCATTCCTCGCAGCTGCTGGATTGATTTTTTGACGTTCTCAGCCTTAGATGACAGATTGAAGCAACACAGTCCTTCAAACTCCTCACATGAATGTTGGTTCAGTAGAAGTAAATAATCAATCGCGGCGTGGTTCTGAAGGGTTGCCTGCCTGGTAATCTGTTCGTCTGATAGGAGGTCACTTATAGCTTGAGTTGTTAAATTTGCCTGTTTGGCCACCCAACATTCTAAACGGCCTAATTCTCCCATGGATTTTGCTATCGAGACCCAGGGTAAAAAAACTGTCAGGGCTGTGGCCTTTGCCCTGGACCAGTGGATGATTTCCGAATTACAATCTGGGTCGAGACTTGTTAGGTCTCTTTTCTGGATTGGTACATGGAGAGAGGAATTTTTTCTGTGCCAATTGAGGATTTGAGTCATGTTTGGAGTAAACAGGCTCAGCTTGCCTAAAGTGCATGGGCCTCCGATCAGCCGAGCAGGAATGCCTGTAAAAGCTCTGTCACCACAAATGAGGAAAAAACCTTTGGGTAGGGAACGGGGAAAGGGACTGTGAGCATCAGTGGAAGGAGTGGTAACATGTGCAATTTTTGTGCACCAGTTTTTTGCTATATAAGAATCCTTAATTTGCAACAAATGATAAAATGACCTGGTGTGTTCGTCTTGGGGGGTGTAACGAAAGTGAACACAAAAAGGAGCTTTTGAGGACCCAAGAAGGTCTAATTCTTGGGGCTCTTGGGGGGCACGTGGGAGTGTCTGCAACCACTCTTTCCAAAAAGCAAGGGGATTTATAACAAAAGCAGAAGGGGCATCACCAATTTCTGTAAAGTGGCTAGCTTCAACAGGTTTTCGGTTGTATTTTTGTTTATCTGGAGGAGTGAGAATGGAAACTCCTCCTCTTTCACAGGGATTCCTACCAGGCAGGATGACATGGGATCTTGGGCTGCTGCTGAGGCTAGGCAGATGTGATCTTGACCTAGACTCTTTGCGAGGGTTTTCCATACATTGGTTTTGGGCTGTGGAACAATCCAGGGGGTGGCTATCGACGGGAAGCTGAGCAGCACTGCAAGGGCACAAACTGCTGTGCTGCAGACCTCCATGCTGATCACCTGGACTGCGGTTCTGTAACTTAGAAGAAAGGGGTCAGTTAAACAACCATCGAAAACACTCCTCTGGGGGAAACAGCTCTTCTGCTTCCTCTTCATGACAGAAAACCCAGGAGGGAAGAGTAATTGGGCTAGGAGGACTTGCCTCTGGGCCCGCTTCCTCTTCCTCCTTTTTCCTCCTTCTCCAGGAGGCCACAGTGACCTGGGGTACTTTCGTTTCTGAAGCCTTGGGGACATGGGGTCTCACATTTCTGGAGGGGATCCACCGCAAACCGGTGGGAGTGGAGACGCAGGCGTACCCGCGTCTCAGGTTTCCTTCCTCAGGTTTCTCCCAGCCTAAATTATCATATGGTCTCATTACATCTTGTTACATTTAAAGACAGTCTGAAATAATTGTCTACTTTCTTGTTTTGTGCATTTGTGAAGTATCATGTAGACAGTGGCAGGGGCAGTGACAGGGAGACAGATCTGCATAGCTTTGCAAAATTCAGATGGAAGAACACATCTGAATGACCCATTCCACCTGTTCACCAGCCTGGTTTCTGGCTTCCCTACAGACAGCTTTGCAGCAAGGCTGGCTGTTCATTCTGGTAGTCTTCTGTGGCTGAAATGAGCCCTTGTCAGGAATAAAGACATGTTCAGTGTTCTCAACTCACAGCATATTTTAAGCCTGAGCCCCTAAAGGCATTTGAGATTCTTAATGTCTTTTTTTTTTTTTTTTTTCCCCACAGAGCATATATGTAAGTCCACAAAGCTCTAACTTGTTTCAGATATAAAATATCAACTCAGACCCCTTAAGATCATATCCAGCATGCACTGATTTCATTTGGCATCTTAGAATTTTGGTACCTGATTCATAAATAGTGACATTTAGTGCAGTAGTGACAACAGTGCAGTAGTGACATTTGGCATACATTTTGGGCTAGAGGACACACCTAGTATAATATATTCAGGTAGAAATGTGAAGAGGAACAGACAGAAGGGAAAGAAACCCAAGCAATAAGAACTATGCACAACTATGCAGATAGACAGGGGACGTATAATTCATATGCAAAATGTAACATTATAGCAACTTAATTTGGCTTTGAGTTTATAAGGCAATAAACAAGCCCTAAAAAACTCTTCTGAGAAGCATCACCACTCCCTTGGGCTGAGGTCCTGCCATTTATTTGCCAGAGGACTTTATTGTGTCATAAAACAAAAGCCTAGTGAAGCACAAGCAAAGTATTTCTTGCTCTGTAAAACTGTAATATCACACACATTTATTTACTGCATGGTAGCCCCATTATTTTTGGTCTCCTCCCAGTGTTAGATGTTGGCATTTGAGAAAAAGAGCATTGCTGTCCCAATTAAAGAGAAATTGCCTCTTTTCCTTTACAAAAAAGAAATGTCCATTAGGAGCTTCTGACTGCTACACAATTTTAACATTCTGGCCACCCCATTTAGGTGCTACCTGAGTGGGAATAGAGAAGACAACATTATCAGTTTTCAAACTTTGATATTGTTAGAAAACAAGCACATTTAATACAAAATCAAGTTAAGGAGCTGAAGTGCTCTGTCTGGGTAGAGAAACCATTTATTTAGTCAAAATCACAGTCTCAGGCAAAGATACTAAGTTATGAAAATTACATAATCAGAACAAAATTTAGTTGACTGACTCTAGGGCAAGACATGCTTGGCACACAAGTTTGTGTAGGGATTTGGGGTATTTTTCCAAGAACAGCACTGAGTTCATATTCGCATTAGTGTATTAGTACTGGTACATTAATAAATGCTTTTTTATCTTCTAGAACTGACAACATGGGATCCATCAGCATAGGCAGATAAGAGGGCTGTCTTTTAACTTTAATAATGAAAATTTTCCCAAGTAAGGAATTGTGATTTTAGTTCCAACTTCCTCTCATTCTGTGCTCGTGTGTATGTATACCTTAGGGAGAGGGACAGATAACTGTTCTATCAACATGCAGCGCATGTTTTATTTTCATGAAAATCTCAGATTTTGGAGGTTATACTATGAAAAGAAAATACAGGAATCAATGTGAAATTAAAGCAGAAACACAGGAAATAAGGGAAATCTGAAGAAGGAATGATCGAAAGAACACAGATGATAAAGAGTGCATCAAAGGAACAAACACCATCACTAGGGAAGCCTGTGTTCCAGGCAACAGGCCTTGCTGGAGCCAGGCTGGTTTCCCATACGTGCAGAATCCATGAAAGACATTTCTGTTCCAAAATAATTCAACTGAAGCAGTCTGCTGGACCTTTGTTCCCATAACAACAGCAATTCACTTCTCTAAATTCTATGAGTTTGGCACTGTGATAAGCAGTATCCTATTCTTTCATTAAAACACTGGGTGAAGCACTGCAAGAGACTAAAAAATATCTGATCAATTTACTGTACTTCAGAAATAGTCACTTTGATTTTTCTTTGAGAAATAAAGAGAACTTCTGACTTGATGGATACCAGTGAATTCTCCTTGGCGCTATTATAAATTCACGCAACCAAATCTATGTAACATGGACTATATAAGTTCATTCTTACTAATAGTCTCTGGCCAGAAGATACTAACAAGTAAAGGAAAGAAGGGCAATGTTTTTATCTCCATTTCACAGATAGAAGGCATCTCCCGAGAGAAGAGTTTCCAGTTTTCAGTTGTGAGGCTTGAGTTTTTATCTCTCCTGAAAGGTTTGCATTTTCCTTGAGATTTCAGCTTCCATAGCATCCTAAATACAGAATATTAATTTCAAAACTGTTAACTTTTTTAACATCTGATCCTAACTATATATTTTTTCCCTTGCAGTATCCCTGTGCCAGTAGTCTCTTAATAATTTATTTCTTTAGCTCATGCCCCATCAACAAAGCCTCTGGCATGTTAACTGAGAAACTATACATCTTTTTTCAATAGGTACATAAATAACTCTTCCATGTGCAGCCATAGTAAAAAAGTGCATACCCTGCCCTTTATGAGCACAGAACAACTGTAAAATTAAATTGATAAAATTTTAGCCTCATTGACGTCAATATGGCCAGGATTTGATCTAGGTTCTCAAATTTCCACATGAGAATGCTTGCAGGTGAAGGCTTCCAGGATGTGGTTCATAACCCTTGGACCACAGAGCCTGTGGAGAGGACACGAAAGGGACATTCTTCTTTTTATTTTTGCATGACAAACTGCTTCAAATTCTTACACTTTCCTTTTGTCTTCTTCCAGAAAAAGAGTGAATGACATTCTTGTCTATACAATGCCATTTACTTTCCTGGGGAGCCAATTCCAGCAACAGTCTAAAGGAGCAACTTGTCTCAGGAAAGTACAGACTTTATGACTCTTCAGAAATGAGATTTTAGCTCTGCAAGTTTTGAGAAGAAATAGATCTGCATCTATGTTTCTGTATATTTTTTTCTCCAAAACCTCCCCAAGTTATCAGATTAACCCTTACTTGTGTCAGCAATATGCAGTTTAAGCAGTCAGGGTGTTCTGTGTTTCTGCACTTTGGTATTCAGCACTAGAGAAGGAAGGAGAGAAAGGAAAGAATTAAAAAGAAAATAATTCTAGATTTTAACAAGGCCTAAAAAATTTAAGTGAAAATAACTTTTTCTGCAAACATGGATTTTAAAATAATATTTCATTATAGTAAGTCAAAACATTTGAGTAGTTATAAAAGCAAGTAAATGGGGCCAGATCAGATTCCTCCCTCTCCTTTCCTTCCCCTTTTCCTCCCAGCTAATTTGCTTATGAATGTAAGCAAAATAATAGGCAAATAGACCTTCCTATATGAGGCTAAGGAGAGTATTAAGAAATTTTAATCTCAGGAAGAGGAAATGCAGAGTAACCTGGTTCTTGGGGTGCCAAGTATGGAATGATTCACACAGAAGAGGATTAAGTTCTCACTGAAATACAGCACTCAAAAGGACCTCCAGAGCTTCTGAGTCTCATTTCCTCTCATATATCTTCTACTAGTAAATTTATTAAGATCTATCACAAAGTGTTTTCCATTTTTGCTGCACCGCACACTACAAAACTCACTTCTTCAAAGGTTTGAAATCATTCTCTCATTCTTCTAGCACCAACAGGGTCCTTGAGGTTAAACCAGGGGAGAAAGAGAACTGTAATATCTGCTAACATAATAATGAATTGTTACCACACCACCTTACAGCTTGCATTTCTGGGCAAACCAAGATTTTGCAGCCTCTGTCTATAAAGCTGTACTCCACTCCTCCAACCCTTTTAAAATCTGTTCAGACAGTTGGATACGGGTGGCCAACTCTCCAAGAATGGGAAAATATCACTGGTGCCTGAAATCTATTGGAAATCTGTTGCAAACCTATTGCAGCTACCTCATGAGCTGAGTATACCAAAAATGTGTCCTGGCTTCCCTATTAAGATCAGACTGTCTCAGAAAAAAAAAAAGATTATTGGAACACAGAAAATCCACCCCTGAATTTTAATTCTGTAAAGTAGCTGAATACATAACAGGCTCACAATACTTGATAGTATCTTTTAGTGTTTGTATTATGAAAGATTCAATGTCACTGCACTTCTGCTAAGAGTTGGTCATAGAAATCTTCAGCAAAACAAACTCATTTACTAGTGTCCAGGCAGATAGACACTGGGCTAGTTCATGCACAAAAAACAAATTCAACATCACAGTTTTAACCAACAAAGATGAAAAAAAGTCACTTGGAGTTTTGATAATGGTGCATAGATAAGTAAGACACACTACAAGAACAAAGCAGATTTTCATTACTAAAACCTCTTTCAAGTTTGCTTTGTGTAGCCATGGCAGTAGAAGTATATAAGCAAGGCTAATGAGCAGAGGTTGCATCTCTTTTAGACAACTAATACGGTGGAAATGAATAAACCATCAGACACCTTTTTTGGGGTCTGAAAACACAATTTGCTAAGTAAACAAAAGCTGTATAAACTTTATAAGTGGGGAAAAGTATGACAAGACAATTAGGCCTACCAGTCTTGGTAGCACCTCTTCAAAAGTGCAAGTAGCATCAGAAAGTAAATTCCAAACCAGCATCTGTTTGCTATGCAATCTTCTGTCAGGGTTTTCCTTGACAGATCCATGGTGACCATGGAATTCAAAAAGAAATGTGCCAGGCAGCCAAATTTATTTTGTTACTGGGACAAGGGAGTAAAAGAATAGAAAACAAACATCCTTCGATTTGGACTAGAATATAAGGAAGAATGGTAGCAGTGTTACAATGATCATGGTGAAACATTGGAACAAGTTGCCCAGAGAAGTCATGGATGCTCCTTCCTTGTAAGTTTTCAGGGGTTGGATGGGCATCTGAGCCACCTCGTCTACTTGAAGGTGTCTCTTCTCACTGCAGGGGGAGTTGGAATATCTGACTTTAAAGGTCCCTTCCAACCCAAAATATTCTGTGAACCTCTCTTTTTTTATCTCAACACCAGTAGGGAAAGGCTCTGGACTTGGTTTCAATTGTACATGATAGTGCAGGAGGCAAAGTACAACATCTTTTGTCACACTATTGCATGAGCTCTGCAGCAAGAGAGAGAAGGGATCTTGCAGGAGAGAGTTATTATCTTAGGTTACCTGAACCACATTGTACTGCTTTCACTTTCTGGAAGGCTTTTCCCACCATTGGAAGACAAATTTTACCATCTCTAGCTAAGGATTCAACTTCAAGTGATAGATTATATTTCTGGCATATTTAAACCTATATGTAAACTTTGTACATTTCTCCTTTGCTTACCTGAATGCTGTATGCCCTGACAAACTGCACTTTCTTTAAGAAAAGTACTACATATTAAATCCTAACTTCATAGCTCTATTACAGACACATTTAGTGAGATCAAGATTCCTGTATTCTTGTACATTCCTCTCTATGTTCAGAACAATAGTTACCATTTGAATAATGTCCACAGACACACTTTTTCACCTTTCACTGTATTGAAATTTGGGACCTGATTGTTAGACCTGAGATCTATTCAACCCTTTGGTATTATTTTAACCTGAATAAACAGCTACCTTAATAGTGATGGCATCAAAAGAATATTTATCGCATTATACTATACACAGACATAACACAAGCATGTCACAAACTGCCCTGCGAGCGAAGAAAATTAAGCAAAATAAAACATGGTTGAATTGATGAATGGATTTTGGACCAGAGTGCATATCAGTGATAAGAATGATGACTTTACTGCTGTATAAATATTGTAATATGCACAATCAATTAACAATTTTCAATATTTTCTCAGAGAGCTGATAAAAATTATTAAGCTTCAGGCTCATTTCAGCAATGTTTAAATGAAGGTGGAAACCTACAGCATGAATCAATCTACTGGCACAGTCACCTAGGATTTAGGAATATAACTCAAGTAATTTTTTTTCTTATAGAGAGCACTGTAGAAGGTATTTCAATTTATTGTGGATAACAATCTATCAAAATAAACCTGTTCAGGACATACCCTGAATACAAATGAGGCAGCAAGAAAATATAAAGAAAATATGAATTTTTAATTAACCCTGTGATGGTGCACAGATTCTGAAGCTCTCAGTCTGAAAACAAAGATCTTCTAAAGTTTTACTCAATATATGTGCTTCTATAACATAAAATATCAGATCTATTAAAACACACTATAGGATATTTGTAGATTAGGAAAGCACGGAGATGAAACTCTTCTGGTACAGTGTAGAGCAACAAATTCCTGGATCAATAACAGCAGTTTGAACCAGTTGCATCCTAGTCCCTCAAGTCACTGATCAAGGTACAACTCCAACTGCCTTTCTACCACATCAGAGTAGATGTAAATATCCCACTCTGAACCTAATATCCTGCCATGAAGTATCTTGGTTTGTGGCCACAGACTACTTAGTGTTTTACTTTCAGATCCATAATTTATCTGCTAAAGTGAGACCACCAGCTCGCATAACCTAGAGTGGCAGAGACAGCATTTCCACCTTGCAGCCATCAGTTTTTACATGCAAAAGGCTGAAGCCCATGACCAGAGGTCAAGGAAATCAAGAATTTCTCAGTGTCTGTGCCCTGATGAAAGATCTTTGTAAGTCAACCAAAAGAATTTGTAAAAGCAGCACAGCAGAACAGGGGCTTAAGGTACAAGCAGAAGGCACAGAAAAGGCTGCCAGAAAGTTCAGAGTAACTCCCTGCAGAGGGGTACCCCACAGAGCCTTAGAACTACTGATACAGCCATCATGAATACACTGCCTTTGTTCTTTATTTCTAAACAGAAACACCTTGGGAAGGGCCCTGAGATCATTCCCCTTCTGGAGGCTTGGCTGCCTGGGTTCAGGGCCAGCCTGGAGGCAGGACTGCCCCTTCCTCCTGCTGCCTCTGGGGGGGCTCCAGAGAGTGCTGCAGGAAGATCTCATTCCCTCAGTGTGGAAGCTCAGGACTTCTGGACACCAACCAATATGATTCAGCAGAAGCCATTTATTGTTTACATTAAGCTATGTTTATACACTCTAAAACTACTGTTCACGCAATCACACATTATTTGATTGGTGCCTCTATCTTGTCCACACATTCAGCATGCACCTTTCAGGAAATATGACTGGTTACAGTCCAGTGCTTCATGGCCTTCCTTTATTTAGTTCTTGCAGTCTTGGTATTATGTTTCTCAGCCTCTTCTTTCTTATTTTAGAACAGTTTATGTCTTAGTAACCTTGACAAATTCCGGAGGGCTCTAATAAAAATGACTAAAGAGGAATTGGCTAGAGCATACTGTGGCTTAAACTGCTCAAATACATTGTTACATCTCAGGAGTTGGTTTAATTGTGCCTGCCATGGGCACCATGGGGCCAGACAGGGACCCCTACCTGCTCAGATTCCCTGACTGCCCTGCTCCTGGATTGGGACCATGGGAGAATGACAATTTGGCTGCCCTGCCTGGCCCTGAGAAATTCCCCAGAGCACCTGGTCCCCCAGCACCCAACCCAGAGAGACATCAACCCTGCAGGATCCTGACAATGAGTATTTTGCAAAGATTGGCAGAGAAACCTATTCAGAAAACACCAGGTATTTAGCCTCTTCCTCTGTACATTAGCAACAATAATCCCCTGAAGAATGAAAGACTTTTAAATAGTAAATTAATTAGCTGATAAATAGGTGGTTACAAACTATTATTTCTGGCTGAAATTAATGTAGCAGTAGTATTTTGATAAATTCTAATAGGAAAAACTTGGAAGCTTTTTCATAGTATTTAATATAAGGAAAATTAAAGTGCTGACATTTTTATGGTGTTCTAATTAATGAGAATCTAGAGTGGAATTCTCATACAAATACAGTACGTATTGTGTGACAACCCTATTAATACCAGAGAAGCTAATTATGATTAGTGCTATTACACTGAGTACTAAATGAATTAACAATAATGAGGCACTCCTAATACTATCATCACATTTGTGCATACATTTTAATGGATAGGTTTCACCCTGATTAGAGCTGATAAGTTATTAGCAGCAAACAAAATTATCTCTTTCATTAATCACTTTTCCTTTGCCCTGTATTCAGAAATCAAAGCTCGTTTCTGAGAAAGAAGTGTTACTCATGAATATCCAATGTATTTCCAGACTTTATCAAACTGTTCTCACAACTGTTCATTAAAAGAAACTTCAATCATATGGCGCAATTTCTAGTCTTAAACATTTTAATCAGGGAATATAAACTTCTTTGAGCTTCTTTACTAGGGAGCCAAGTATCTGGAGCCTTCCTGTAAGTCAATGGGCAAAGGATAACCACGTTGCCATCACATAGGAACCTGAATTGTGAAAAGTAAACCCAAAGAACTGAATTTACTGGAAAACTTGAAAGATGAAGGGGTCAGCTTCAGACAGTGATGAGCAAGCAAGTTCCAGACTGAGAAGTCATCACAGCTGTCAGAACGGACCCTGGTTGGACTGGTACAGACTATGTCCTGTATTGTGAGGTTTTTATCTTCTTTTCTTCCTGTTAGAACCAGGATTAATGCACAGGAGACATTTTTCATGTTCAGACTCAGTGTTTATTAATTCTCATCCATAGTACAGTCTCACAAGCTGTGGGCTCTAACTAACAAGGTAGAAAATGGTGTCTCTCTAACGCTTTCCATGATCTTTTAAGTGCCAACTACCCAATAATGAAATGACATCTTTATTATTTATACTTTTAACTTAATAACTGGCCATCCAAGGTCCACAATGCAGACCTCACCCAATTAGAAAAGAACTACCCATGAAGAAGAAGGTGAAGAAGAACTTAGCCAACTCCCCAAATCCTCCATATTGCCCCATATATTTTACTATATATTAAAAGCTTAAATTCTAAGTTTTTCACCCTGTGAGTTTACACAACACTATTCAAACTACATTCCCACAATCACAGTGCTATCACTCAATTTCAGAAGCCTGTTCCAAAGCCTCAGGTTAAAAGTGCCTGCTTGAGGGTCAGTGCCTTTTAGCACAGAAAGCCTAAAATTCTTAGCCTTCAGGGTTCCAACACTGTATTTGTACAATAAATCCAGTGTGGAAGGAGAAGGGAAAGGGGATGTGAACACTCTGGTCACTTCTGTAGGTTCGGCATGTGGGAGGAGTACCAGGCTTGGCCAGGCTAGAAGACACTCTCAAATCTTATACCAGTTTAAAATGTCCTCACAATCCACTTGTGCACCATCTCAACTGGAAGATGAGATGCATCCAGGAAAGCCCTGTCAATTGCCATCCTTAACCTTCGATGGAGGAGTTGACTGATGCCATTTTTATTTTGTCTTGGTTGAATCCCCTATTGCTGCCAACTGATGTGGTTTTCCCTTCTAAGAACTGATTCTGATGCAGATGCACACAAAAAGAATAGCAAGGAAAGAAATTTACTTTTAGACAAGTAGGAAGGGCTGGTGGGGAAAAAAATCAGGGATCTGCCAGAAGTAGAAGTCTGTATACAAAAGTAGAATAAATCTGAGCATGAGTGGACTGTTTTTATAATGGCAGTTGGATGAAAAGTACTTCCTAGAGAGGACAGCTTTTATGTGATTTATGTTACTTCTTGATGTTCCTCTCTATTTACCTGTAATTATTTATATTATCCCCACTTGCAGTATGTTGTTTCAACTGCTATCACAAAGTCAGCTAGTTTCATGTGATCATGGGATATCCTTTGGATTCTCTCACTTCTGTACTGCTCTCAGAAACTCAATAGCCAGGGTACAACTAAGTGCTTCTTTAAAATCAGTTCACAATTAACGTAACCAAGCCTTTTGTGATAATTAAGTGTATTGGTTTAAGGGAGAAAAAAAAATATTTCTTGTAGTGAGCTTTCAAAATCTATACACTAACTCTCTGGAGCTATAAAGCCTCTTTGAGAAGAGCTTCTCAAATGCTTATTACAGCATGGCAGTTAGAAAAGCTGTACTTACATAGCAGTACCCAATACATAAAAGTTCACAAAAATTCATGCAGAGTAGTTTTGTCGGGTTTTGTTGTGGGTTTGTTTTTGGGTTTTATTAATACAAAGGAGACAGATAGTATTCCTTCACTGTTTACGTTTCTGATTTATATTGACAAAGGTTATCAGGACACAGATTTTGCTGTTCACTATGAAATACTGCTCTTGCTGACTTCCAATTTCAGGCATATTCATGCCTTACAAAATATTGGAATACAATCTAGTTAAAACTTGCAGTGTTTTCATTTAGGAAGGTGTTGAAGGCAATAAATTTTAAAGTGTAATCAGAAAGTAGCAGGGCTGGTTTTCACTGCACTTATACTGGTAGCTCAGTGGAAATAATAGGGTTATGTAAGTGTAATAACAACTCTTGAAAGAAAACCTAATTTTTCAGAAGACATGGTCCAAGGTAACAATCTTCAAATAGTGCCTTCTTTCTTGAATAAACTTGCTTATTTCACTGGCCCTCCCAGTAAAGAAAAAAAACTCCTACAGTAAAATGAATACAGCTATCATAGTCTTTAAAGGGTATGTTCTGCAGTGAACATGTACCAGCCTATTTCACTGTACTGCTCACTGCAGGCTGATGTTTGAGTTTTAGCCTTTTTTAAACACTCCTGGCACTGTTTCTAGTAATGTTTCTTCACCTTGTTTCCTGCTAAGCTAAACAGCAGTTTGCAAGTGCCTCCTACAGTTATTCATTGCTCCTGAATACTTTCCAAAAGGAATTACCTTTAAATAAAGAAAGGCAGAAGCACAGGTAGCTAGAGGTCCAGGAGAAGCTAAGTAATTTAGGTGCACAGCTTTAAAAAAGCATTGATTTTTTTTTATTAAACACCAGAAAGATTTAATGCTTCTGCATGGAGAATTCCAGCAACAAGATATTATCTGCATTGACTGATAACAAAGGCATACAGATCACACTGAGAAAATCATGTACAGCTCAGTCTCTTAAGATGGCTGATTCTTAAGCCTAACCATTTATTAAGTAAATTACAGCATTAGTCTTGCTTGTTCAACCCAGCCCATGCTGTTGAGACATTATGTCCAGTCTGGATTTCCAATTTTTAAGGGAGAGGTTGAAAAAGAGTTTTAGGCTCTGGCAAAACACAAAAGAATGATTCAGAGACTGTAAAATCTTATCTGAAAAGTGAACAACTGGCAGAAGCTTTGAATGCTTCATTTTTCTCTGAGAAATTTAGAAGCATGATGAGATCACAGTCTTGCATGACAAGACAGTATTTGCATAGAGAGTTCAGAATAGAGCTGTTAAGTAGAGGGCTTGCTTGAATCTTCTACAAAAATGCATGGCAGAATGTAGACAGAAGTAACAAATTATTTTAACAGATTGTTAACAAAACAACCTATTCTATAGGTCATTTCAATCTCTTATATCAAGGTTCCAATGCCTTTCCATGCTGTTGATAATACGGATAAAACAACATGCTCTGCTCTGTACAGGAAGTACATTTTCCCAAAAATCCCTTCCAACATTCAAAATTAACAGTAAAGTTAATGGTTCAGTGGAAACAGGAGAAGCCTCTTTATAATGAAAAATATTATAAAGTCCCAATCCAGCACATCAAATAAATATGCACTTATAACAACAGAGTTTCAATTACCTCAGTCAAAATACTATGAAGATGCTCCTCCAGTAGCTCAGTATCAACACGCTGGACAATCATATTGTAAGAAACCAAGAGTTTAGAATTTAAGGAGAGGGGGGAAAAACGGAAAAAGCAGTGAAGAAATGAAGCACAAACCTGTGTCACTCATCAGAGAGCCCAGAGGAAATGGAAGTCAGAGAGGAGCCACACAGGAAACCAATAATGAGCTGGCAGTGAAATAGAGCTCCTAAGACATTCCTATTCCTATCACAGTCTCTTTTCCCATAGCACAGCCAGTAAGTACTGGAGAGAATCCTTAGTGCACACATTGGCAGGGTAGTAATACCCTTGGAGGGAAAAGATTAGTTTAAGCAACATACTTCTCCAAGGATATTTTATATTCTGAATTTTATTAGAGAGAACAAACATTATACAGGAGAGAAAAAAACCCCACAAGGGTAAGTTTCACAGGGAGTTCATGTTTCTTATATAAAATGAACTGATTTTGTGATTTGTGCTGGAAATGAACAGTTAAAGAGGTTTATTTCACCTAAAAAAGAAGACAAATCAAAACATAACAATTTGTATGTGGCAGGTGATAGACAGTCACCTTTTCTGAAGAACAGAGTGCACAGTATTCATCCAAATCTTTTAGACAAAACTGTCCAGTTAGTGGGCTCCAGTTCTGAAGAACAAGTGCAGAGTATTTGAGCAGACAGCAATGCAATGCCCCTTTCTCCAGTCACATATGTGCTACGTACACAGGACATAGTCTAACACACCCATAAAGCCCTTACTATATATTTTTTGTGCAAAAGGTTCCTTTACCTGTGCACCTGGTACCAGACACAATACACAGCTTTAACTGAATGTCACCCAAGCTTCAGCTCATATATGAATCATGACAAATCTTATTACAACAGACTGTTTCCTACAATGATCATGATGATGTCTTAAACTACAGTAACAAGATTAGTTTTCATCACAGTGTGAATATAAGTCTGTGTTTCCTTCCAGCTCTGCATTTATAAAAGTGTGAATCTCAAAATGATGTTGAGGTACCTGTTAGAATATACCATTAAGTTACAGTTGCTGGAAAAGCATATTTAGATTTATATAGCCTAGATTTAGATTTATATAATATATAGCCTAGCCATATTTAGATTTATTTAGCCTAGAGAAAGTTTCAACACGTCATAATTTTAGTGTATATAAAATGTACATTAAGACATTAGAGCTCATAAAAAAAAATAATGGTCAGTTATACATACATTGGTTCATCTGTAAAGACAGCACAATTGCTTCCACTTAGTTCAGTCCTTGTTCAAGCACTTCTTTCAAACTCATTGACTTGCAGATTCACTGCACACCTGTGCTTCCCAAGGAAACCATGATGGTTGCAGAGTTGTTGTCATGCCAAGTGCTACACAGTTCAAGTTGTGTGAACCTTTCCTCTTCACTGAGATGATCAACACAAGCACACAGACACCAAGAGTATATTGACGATCCATTACAGAACGTTCATTATACGCACCCTTAGAGATGTACATGTCTAATAATATTCTTTTCTTAAGGATCAATAGACCAGCAGTACTCTTCCCAAGTTTATGGATGCTTTCCAAAACTGACAATCATGACAGGAGAACTTATCAATTTGTTTGCCAGCCTCAGCTGACAGATACTGATTTATCTTTCACTCCTGTTGTGCCCAAGCTGCATGTAAGACATTGTTCAGGAAGCATCATAAAACTTCTCTGGCAGTTCCAGTGCCCGTGGTTTTAAGATACTTCTTATTCAGGAACTTTATCTGTGGCAATAAGGAGACATCATGCAGCTGATTTTCTATTTGAAGATTTAAGTCCCCTCCTTCATTAAGAGCTGAACATTCTAGTAGGTTTTAATTGTAGATCAGATTGCCATTCTAGTAAAGCTGTGGCTGAATCCCAGTGCTGAAATAAGTCCTGTAAGGCATCTATCAACTCTTTTTCTCCTAATATTCCTGAAGTATTTTATTAGCAAATATATCAAGACTTGAAGTTTTTTAATGTAAAAAAAAAATTAAAAAATGCTAGAAATTGAAATTATTGAAATAAATTAATTTTATGTACATAAAAAGCATTAGATTTTATAATTGCTGATCTGTATTCAAAGATAATTTCTTAATTTTTCCCATAACACATATTAATACCTGGATCAAAGCATTTATTTATTGTTGTGTCTTTCTGGAATGAGTTTGAGTTTCTGCAGCATCACAGTATAATTTTATTCCCATGTTTAAAATCAAAGTTTAGGCAATTTCCCTTTAGCCTTTCAATGACTTATGATATCACATCTCTCTCTGTTTTTAAAGACACTCCTTTCAACATATGAAATACAATATGTACACATTTCACTGTTCTGCATTTAAAATCAAGCACATGAAGGTAATTCTGTCTTATTTCAACTTTTGACTTTTATAGAGAACTAGTTCTTTACAAACTCTTTAATTCATTAAAATTTTACCATTAGAAATCCAATATCAAAATCCATTAGAAGAGTTCCTCATTTTATCCTAATACTATTCATCTGGATTTCTAATTTCATTTTAATAACTCTTCATTTAAAGATTGTAAGAGCTGTGTCATATATTTCTATTACATTAACATTTTAAAAAGCCTAAAATGGAGGATGGTAAGGGGGGGTTTTTGTTCTATAAATACATTGGAAGAAAAATAGCATCCTCTTAATCTAATAAATTACTCCACACTAAACAAAGAATTTTTCTTCCCAACACTTCGCTTGTACATCAGTCAGTCTTAGATTTAGATTACTAAAAAGAACCAAAATATATTATTTGCCTGCACTGTATATACACTTTGAAATGTATAATTTGGGAAATTAAAACTTCCTTCTTATCTTTACAAAAAAAGAAAAAAAAAGAAAGATAAAATGTTGTTACATATCCTTTTTGTAGGTATTTAATGAAAAACAAGCTGTGACTGCAAACAGCAATTCAGTGAACCAACATAGTCATAAGTGACTATTTCACATGCTGTGCTCTTTAAACCTATGTCAATTAAAAATTAAAGCCACCATTTCTCTTCACAAAAAAAAAAAAAGCTATTTAACTCACTGTCTTTGATTTGTTGTTGTTGTTCTATCACAATACAGTCATCACAAGCACACAAAATCTTTGCAGATATAGTCAGAACTACATTATACTGCAACATTTCCACACCAATCCTGAAATCAAGCAATTCTTCCAAGTGTCTGAGAACACATCTCACTGAACAATGTCAAGCAGTGCCAGTTGTTAGAGAATTGTGTCTTGAAATGTGAAAATTACATTAAGCAACAAAATACTGCATTGCTGTGGAAGATGCACCACTTCACATAGCAAAATTTCCTTATGTAACACCACCCCTGAGTGAGAAGTAAAGGACCAGTGAATAAAACTTCAGCTGCACCAGGATCTTGTGATCCTACTGAATTGTTCCAATGACAAAAGGAGCTCAGCACACAGACAATTCCACATACACCTTGACACACAATACTAAACTGCAGAAACAAATCTTTCCTGTCAGAGACTTAGAATCAATTTTTTTGAATGTACAGGTTTGTTGCAATTGCTGGATTATGATGCATGATATGTTACATAAGAATTGAAGAAATTATACATGAATAAAGAATAATTTTAAACTGTAATATTAACAGACCAGCAGCATGCTTCTTGTTCCTATTACAAATTTATGGTTATAACACTATAGCTTCCTATAAATCATCAATGAAAGCTATGATTATTATTTTTCATTTTTCAGTAGTACCACTATATGTGCAATAATATTACATGTTGCTAGCTACATTATCCACCTCAGAATTGCTTGTTTGGTTTTAGTGGAATGCAAAAGAGCAACACACAGAACTGTGTTTGAGTAAGTGTATTTGAAAAGAAAAAGTGACTGGACCTTGCAAGTTAAAAAGGAAGCTAACTGACTCAATACAGAGCTCCTCTATTTTTTATTTGCAGACTGTTGAAGAAGTATTTATTTAATTGTTGACTTTTTATTGTAGTTCATCTTTAAGTATTTTTTATTTTGTTTTATAGAACAGAGATTTCTAAAATTGAGTTTGAAGCATAATATGGCTTCATAGTAGAAGATTTTTTTAAAAAATCTTAGCAAAGAGATGGTAGGATAGCAGAGATGCATGTATGAGAATTATATGGTAATGGATTAGCAAGCTTCAACACTGTTTAATGGTTTAGTTCTGCTCAAGGACAGAGTAAAATGAAGTAACTGGGGGAATAGAGAGATGATTATCTATCTATCTATTTATCTATCTATCTATCTATCTAACAGAAGATGGATAATTACTAGAAAAAGACTGTGACAATACAGTATCTCCTGCAGAAACATAAAAACTGGGAAAACATTATAAATTCACAGACTCCAGCTATTCTGCAGCTGATGTTGAGCAACAGATTCATATGCTTCCTCTGAACACTGTACATCCTCATCAAAGTCCATTGTCTGTAAAAGCAAAAAATAAACAGCAGAGGGATAACCTAATCTTTCTAGGCTACTTCTGTCAATAAGTACCCCACAGATTGCTTCCATCCTTATTTTACAAAAATACATTAAGCAAGAGCAAGCCCGTAGTGAAGAGTACTCTGAGGTCTGCAGTCACAGAGGACCAGCACAGGGCTTGCACAGAAACCTTGGAGGCAGCAGATCTGAGTAAGAAAGTGTTTGCTGTCATAATACCCCAAATTCAGCTCAGAGGAAATTGCTCCTTAGAAAATGGGTATGTTCCTTATCTCTCTGAGACCTTAACTACTGCCGAGCACATTTTTTAACCTCACGGACTTATTAAAAAAAATAGTTGTATTTGGTCGGTGGTTTCTCCAAAATCACCTTAATAAACCATATCTAGACGTATTTTGGTCATTATCTGTGTTCAGAATATATAAATACTGCTGCAGTTCATTTCTTGATGTTTTCCCTGTTTTAATATTACCATATTGTTCTTCAAAACAATGAAAAAATTCCCTGGAGATAATTACCATCTGAAGTGGTGAGGAATGGCAAGATGGTAATGACAAAGTAGTAAAAAATAAATCTTCCCATTTCATCTACTTTTAAACTTCGATAATTTTCACACTCTGATCAGAGTCTTTTCTCATCAGAAATGGTTCAAAGGAGAATCACTTGTCAGGTAAGTCTAAACGGTCAATGTTTCATCAATTCTGCAACACTCAATATCAGTTTAACCATAAGTCTTTTGGAACAGCAACATCTACTCAGGTGACATAACCCAGGGTTAACCTCGTCACACTCCTGAGCACTTTGCATAAATAAATTGTTGTTAATTGAACAAGGGGTGCTCCTGATTTGGCTATTATCATTTAATTGGTTTCAGTAGAGTGAGCACTTTTATTTCCAAAGATACAAAACAAGATCAGAACAAAACTTTACTGATTACATTACTTCCCTACCTTGCTTTATTAAGGAGTTCTAAATTAATTTATTGTTAGTTAATGAGATTGTAAAATAAACTATTAATGGTAATTGTTTTCACTTTTCTCAGACCCTTTTCCAGATTAATCACATTTAGCATTTATGCTGCTTCTTTTTTACAACCCACTCATCTACTTTTTACAGCTTTTTGGCAAAACTCTGTTGTCAATCAACATGAATACTAAGCTTTTTCAGTGTTGACTTAACAAATTAGTGAAAGAGAGAGAGAAATCCTGTTTTCAATGAAATCACTACAAAAAGCTTCACAGATTTTAATTGTAGTAGGAACAGTTCCTCCAAAGACAAGATCTTCTGGCTTGAAATTGTTGGGTAGGTATTTAGCTAGTTAACAAAGGGAGGCTTGAGTTCTCCACTACAAATTCTGCACAGATCACAATAAGCAGTCCTGACTGAATTTTTTCTAGTCCTGGTATTCCAAAGCATTGCACTGCTGTAGGACAAGAGCTTTCTTATTTGATAAAGCGTATTTATGAAAAGGAAACCAATTTCACCAAGGTCAGATATTCACCTGATGTATACACTGAGGACATCCAGAGTCTGACAAAGGAATCAGTAATCATTGCTCTGGCATTTTCAGCTGGAAAGCAACCTGTTCACACTATGACATTCAGGACACTGCACCTTACTGTTCTGTATCCAGCCTTTTACCCACTTCTGAACAAGAGTCTTCCTGATAGGAAGTGTTGATTTCATTCATGCTCTGTATACTACAGGCAGAAAAGTCCAAATGGTAATTTCCCCCCCTTAATTATTATTAGTTTTTCTACTTACATTGAAAAATTAATTATAGGCAGGAGGATCCATGAGACAGTTACTTTTGAGAATGCACAATCTCAGTCTGTTTTATTAGAAAGTAGGAACTAACTTGTATTAGCTGAGGTAGAAAATATAAAGCCATGATTCCCAGATTTATTAGGCAGAAAAATTGCAGAGTTATGAGATTTTTCTTTTTTACTTGAGGTTAAATTGTAATGGTAACAATGCAACCATGGTAAAGCAGTTACTGCTGAAGTGATATAAACACAAGCCAAAGTTCAATCCACAGAACAGCCTACCCAATGTAATATGAAACAAACCACTATGTATGGTTTATAGGAATATGTAAACTATGTGGCTTACTTTAAAAAATGGCATGGTCAGTGGAGATGCTTTTTAAATTTTTTCTACATGCATTGCCCTATTCAGGTATAAAAAGGAGGTTGAAGTTGTGAAAGATACCAAATTTCTAACAGACTTTGCTTGTTTAAGGTGTTTATTTTGACGCTGAGAACAGTTAGTATACAGTAAGGTTTTGTTTGGCCTCTGGTGGATTCCCAAACAGGCACTGGAACAAGGCTAACCCATCCCTACCTTTCTAGGATTACAGGTCTTACAGTCAGTTTGGAATTGTCAGGTTTAAACACCGTGAGAACAGATTTCAGGCAGACCAAAAGCATTGTGGTGTGATGGTTTGATCTGGGCGGGACACCAGGTGACCACTGAAGCCACTTCATCACTCCCTCCTCAGCAGGACAGGGGAGAGATAATATAATAAAAAGCTCATGAGTTGAGATAAGGACATGGAGAGATCACTCACCAATTTCCCTCACAGGCAACTTGACTTAAGGCACTTGACTTAAGAGAAATTAGTGGAATTTGTTACCAATCAAAATCACAGCAGACTAATGACCCATAAAACAAATCTTAAAAACACATTCCCCACACTCTTTTCTTCTACAGAGTAAAAACGTAAAGAATTGTGATGAACATAGTTCTTCAACATAGTAAGTTGTCAATGTGGTTCATTTCCAACAGTGAGCTTCCAGTTTAACTTGGTCTTGAAGCAAGGAGAAGGAATCTCAGAACAGTACTATAGATAATTCCAGTTATTATGGGATACTCCAGACCTGGTGAAGCATTAAGTGATAGTGCTTAGATGTGAGAAGGGATTCAGAAATGGAGCTTTGTAGACTATCTTTTTGTATGGGGCTCTGGACTACCTGGGTTTTCTCTGTCCATCCACTTCTCTGGACCATTTCTGCAAATTTAGAGAACCTGCAGTTTCTTTCTACTGTCGGAGTTGGAATCTTGGAAAGCAATGTAATTGAAATTAATGGCTATCATCTTTCTGAGGAAGTAAAAATGCTCTAACATGCTTTAAACTCTTGAACTTTTGAAGCCAAAGCTCAGTATATGCTATATGTATTTCCTCTTGCTGATTATATGTACACACAACATGCATGCACATGATACTTACATGTACATTTAAGGACATTTCATTTGCAGGGCAAATATTATCCCTGGGTACAATGAGTTACATCAGCATAAGGATAAAGTGAGTAAATTAGCAAAACCAGGTTGTTGCATTGCTAACATCACTGTCACATACAAGCTTGAAAGCATGGAAGATTAAATGCTTCAAAATCTAGCTTCAAATTACAATTTGTATTGAAAATTGCTTAGTCACAGAAGTCTAAAATCATTGGTGCTCAGATTGAATCAGCAATGTGATTCAAGAGTGATAAGTTACAAGATATAAGGCATTGCTCAAACTAGGCAGCCAGACAGAAGATGGGCTCTATGGAAAATTACAGGAGTGCAAAAATCAAACCATGGGTTCTGCAAACTGGCACACTGCAAAGAAAATCAGTTTGTTGCTCTAGTCTGCACAACACATTGGATACAAATTGGAATTAATGCAAAGAAATTTGGGTACAAACACTGCAGAAAATGTGAGCATTTTGCTGAGTATGGTGTGTTGCTTCCTGTAAAAACAGGTAAATAAAATTACTGGTCCAGGAATGCCTCTTAAGTTTATATGTAAATATTCCAATGCACTTTGTGTTAGGAACTTATATTTCTACCACATCAGAAGGACAGACACAGGTGATTAATTAATGTCAAACAGCAGTTCTATGGTCTCTCAATCATCTGAATTCACTTACTTGCAATGCTTTCAAGGTTTGCCACTTGCTGACCCTCCATTATATGCAGTGAGTGATCCAGGGAACCAATTTCTATGCTTGGTTGGTACAAGCATATGATTTTTACCCAGATATTACACTTTCTGTATTTCATCTTGTGCATAGTTATGAGAAACATGGAAACACCTACTTGCTGTAATATTTTAGCAGTAGTTTATGCTACTGTAATAGACTAATGTCAGTGACTGTAACAGACAACACTGGAGAAAACATTGCCATGTAAAGGGTTTGTTCACAGAAGCAAAATCCAATCTTCTGTGTGATTCATACAATAGAAATATTCACATTAAAAAAATCAGAAGTCATATTTGCAAACTGCACAAAGACATCATTTACCCTGGTAGACTGTGTACTGCTACATACTGTTGTGCAAGAACAGACACATCTACTCAGCTGTTAGCTCACTTGATAGATTTCTCCACTTCAAATGGGTATGCTACAGCTTTAATTCCATGCCCAAAGCTTTTTAAAGAATGACAGCCATA
Organism: Zosterops lateralis; assembly: GCF_965231275.1. Lineage (NCBI taxonomy): Eukaryota > Metazoa > Chordata > Aves > Passeriformes > Zosteropidae > Zosterops > Zosterops lateralis. The sequence continues at coordinate 33,732,030 of NC_139764.1, read as the reverse complement.
TTTCTCAATAATCAGTCTAAAGTCTGACATCAAAATAATGGTGTTTAATTGGGAAAGGTTTCTTAAACCCTGTAAACCAACCCTTAAACCCAACCTTAGCTTTGCCTTTGTGCTGTATTACAGCACCTTGGCAAGGTTAGGTGACAACTGAGCTTTGCCAGTCAACTGAGTTTTCTGTCAACTTCATGTTGGCAGGATTATCTGGTTTTGTGCTTATTGTCTCCAATAAGAGTAAAGGTCAGAATGAACAAATACACTTACAAAAATTGTGTCCCCACCATGATCACAAATATGTTCTGGTCTTAATTGTACATGGTATTTTTTTCCTTAACTGTGCATCTGCTGCACAATTGTTTAGAGCAAAACTTTGTGGAACTGCAAAGACTCAAGGCAGTGAAATGCTGATTGGCAAACAGCCAGGTATTATATTATTGCACACTATTGTGACTGCCACTGCCTCCACCAATGAATGTGGGCTCCTGCGAAACTTGAGAAAATCTACAGGACACAGAAAATACCATTGCATTTGAACCCAGACCACTTGAAGAAACTGAGAAGAGCATTCCATTTTAGATAGAAAAAAGCACATACTCTAGGGTTACACATTTACAGCTTAGTGCTGTAATTTATAGAGCCATTAAATATTCCTACTTTAATAAGGCCAGTCCTACAAAAACGACACAGCATCTTGCCCACAAGATCTGCTGTTTCCGAACCCCCTTATCCACCTCTACCTAGCTACTGTTCCAACTATTCTGTAACCCTTCCCCATCAGAAAGCTGTGCTTCAAGCTGATCAGTGATCTGTTTTTCTAGAGAATTTACAAATACACAGTGATAATTTCTCCATCTGGATTGCACTTCATGCCAAGGGATTCCAGAACAAAAAAGCAGCTATAAGACCCCTATCATCAGTCTCCTCCAAAGCAGCAGAGTCTTGGCATTACCACTGCAGCCTGTCCCTTTATGTGATTCATTGTGGGGAAGGTTTGCGACTGATATCAAAGACCTATTTGTTCATGCACCATTGACTTCTACTATGCCATCGTGCTGAGAGATTGCTTCAATAAATGGCCAGAAACAGCAATTACATCACAAGTAACACTTGCTGCTGTAATTACTTTTCTGTCCACCCTTTCCCACAGAGTGGAGCCCAGAAGAATTAGTATCCAATAATGGATCACAATTCACACTTGCAGAGTCTGAAACTTTTCTGGGGAAGCAAAGCTTCATACACAGAAGATCAAATACTTTAATTAAACCTTGGAAGAAAGGTGTGCTGATTGCTGGGAAGAAGATAGGATACAAACTTTTTCAAAAGTATAACACAGAAGGTGTTTCCCAAATGACTATATACAAAAGAGAAGTAAAAAGCTAAATGCTACTGTATTATAGATAAGCTACTCTGAAACAGAAGCATAACTCGATATAAAATAAAACAACCCAATAGATGAAGTAAAGTCACAAAACAGACCAAAGTTATCCTCGTGGTGCTAAGAATCTGCAAGCAACTTGCTTGTGAGAACATAAAGTCTTTCATTCTTTTAGGTAGGAGAATCAAAGTCCATGTTGCTCCTCAAGACTACTAGAAAAGGAAAAAGAAAAAAGAAAAAAAAAATTACATCTCCAAACTACCCCAATAAGACAGGCCAAAATGTCTCCCTGACTAACACAGGAAACACAGCTTATCTGCTGACAACACGATGTGCATAACAGTTCCTGAACAAAAAAAAACACAGAAGGAAAGGAAGACTATTTAACATTCTGCCAAATCCCGATTAACCACCTCCAGGCACTGTAGATCATTAGCTAAAATAACCATAAAAGCTTAGCTTTTAATTTTAATAATTTTGTCACAAATCAGTTTGCCTATTTGGTCCCTGATCATAGGACTCCCTAGTAAATGGCTATGTAGCTGTGAGACAGTAGATAATAAAGGTATTATTTCATTATTACGTCTATGCAACACCTTTCACAGCCAGCATACATAGTCTTGCAGTAGATGGTTGGAAGGTGCTGCTCACAAGTTTGGCAGGTTGCCCTCTCCGTGCAGATGCCCAGAAAAGGAAACTTTCTGGCTTGCTGCTGCTACTGCTATGACCCATCACAATACACATCCTTTTACTGAGGAAAAAACAAACAAACCAACCAACCTACAAAGAAATAAAGCACTCAGACAAACATTTACATTATTCTCTGTGAAAGAGAAGATATAGAAGCCAGTGGGACATGTGGTGAGATTTTACAAGGATGCAGTCTTTTTTGCCTGGTTTCCAAGAATTTTAGACATTTGTTAGATTTTTGCCTGGTGTCTTCCCTATGATATTTTTCAAGTACATTTGACATCAACAAAGACATATCAAAAATTCATAAACTCTTGCAAGTCTATGAAAACTGGTAAGTGGATACACAACAAAGTGATAGATGTCCAGACGGAAAAAAAAATTAGTAATTAAGTAGCATTTTTAAATTGTACTCCAACAAATCAACACATGAGAAAGCCCATACATGACTCTTCAAACAAAGCTCATAATCAATTGAAAGGTTCAAATCCAGAGAAATTCCAGTTTTAGTTTCTTATAACACATTATTACTGAAAAGAAGAAAACTATTACAAAGAGTACACTGCATAGTTCTCAGGTATAGCAGTTGTCTTCAAAAAGTCAGTGTTCCAGGATGATTAAAAAACTTGCATTTGTCACTTTAAAAAAAGAACAGGCAATGCCTTGACTGCTCTACCACCACAGAGCTGTGAATAAATACTGATATTATGGTCTGAGCACAGCTGTTAATATCGGTATCAGAAAACCACAGCCACTCTGCTGGCTGCAACGCATTGCCTTCTGCCATTCCTCATTATCTATCATTGAAAGTGGCATTAAAACATCAGAAAGTAGAGGTGAGTAATGCTCTAATATTCTGGCTAGCAGCAATCATTTTTTGTTACGATATTCAGTTTATTTTGTCAAACTATGCTAGCAATCACTGACTTGAAATATCCATTAGGCTTAGAGGGGACACACATCTACAAAGAGATAAAGATAACAATTTTGTGCCACGCATTGATAAGCTATTTACTGCACCACAAATCAAAGGAAATATTTTCACTGAAGAACAGATATACCATTACAGCAATCACCAAACATCTGCCTCATCCAGATCAGAGAGGCATGCAGACACTCCAATGACTCGAATGATTAAGTGTCTGAGTACAAAATACAAGTTTTAAGAAAAAAACCCTACTGTGTTAAACTACTGTGTTCTTCTGGGATAAGAACTTTCAAATCACTGTACTTTCAATGGCTCAGCTGAAATTAAACAGAAATTGTAGCCTATTCAGTTCATACAGATCTCACCTTTTTTGGCTGGAAACCATGTGTATAAATACTGAGGGGTGTGAGGGAGAATGAAGAGGAGAGGAGTTCTGTTGGAAATTAGGCTTAGGTCATCATTTTTTTTGACCCAGATCATAGCTTGTCTGACTCTTCATCCTCTTAGGACTTGACTGCCCATCCATTTTTGAGGGTTGGAGTCCTAAAATATTAATCTCATTCTTTGCATTGACAAGACATGCCACAGCACTGTGAACAGATACCAAAGTGAACACTCATCAATATAAATTCCACTTCAGTCATATTTACAAGGACAAATTTCTTTCACAAGTTTTTGTTTTGAGTCTTTGCTGGTTTATTCACTTGACCAAATTGACTTTTTGCTTGAATCAAGCAAAACAGTCAGTCATAATCCACTTTTTGTAAATCTGAGATTCCTTCAGAAGGGATGTAATTAGTAAAATGCACCTCTGGGAGGACCTGTCTTAGCTAAGGATATCTTCTGATGGTGATGTGACTCTAAGGAGATATGTTTTTTTCCCTCCTCTTCCTACAGAGGCACATCACTGAGGAGAACCAAAAAAAAAAAAAATCCATCTATTTAGATTATTGTGTCTTCTCCTTTATTTGATCAAGGTTACTGTTTGCCAGAAATGTCAAATCTCTTCCAGCAAGGCACTAAATTCTATCTTGTGAGAACAGGTGCTTCTTAGTGTCAAGGAAAAGCTTTCCCCACAGTTTTTAACCTTTCAGCCTGTGCAACAAAAGCTGTGCTAACATTCTGAAGGTTAAGGTTACATACTGTGAGATTCAGACATCTTTCCTTAAAATTTATTACAGCCACTTTAATATCACCTCTTCTGCTTGCACAGCATGACAGGGACTTGTTTAACTATCAGCTTAATTAACTGTTAATTAAAACTAAAAAGCTAGATTTTGATGTACAATTATTCCATGCTTTCAGGTTTTACGACTTAAGTTTTGATTCAAGCCTGCCCATTTGTTGAATACTGTCAATGTTCCCTTCATTTCAATGTTGGCAGAAACTGCCTTTATCTTCATAATACAGAAAGAGGAAAAAAAGAAGAGCTTTGGCTTTCTTTCCTTTGCTTTTGTACTGGGCAATTCTGAAAGCTTACTTTAAAAATAAAATTGCCTGTTTTTAAACTTCGAGTGAGGCACGGCTTTATGTCATTAAAAAAAAAAAAAAAAAACCACAACCACCACAGGTCTTCTTCCTCACTAGGAGATTAGTATTTTATCAACCAATCAAATGAGTCTGCCTTCCTTTTTTTTTTTTTTTTTTTTTTTTTTTTTTTTTATGTTGTTATATATAGGGCTGTAAACACAGAACACAAATTTCCCTGTTCCTGGCCATGCACACTCTGACTTCCCTCCCAATAACCTAATCTTCTGAGAGTGATTCTAGTCTGGATTTTCTTGCAATACATCTGCAATCTAACTATAAGTTAGAAAGGGAATTAATTGTGGTAGCTTCAAGCTACAGATTTTTTTTTCTCTGGCAAACTGGCAGCTGGTCCTTTTATAGAGTATCTCATAGGTGCCATTGAGAGGGGAGGTCCAGAAGGCCCCTATGCATGTTTCTGCTTTTATTGCAGTAACAAAGTTCAGACATCTGTCAGGTATTACCAGTGAAGTGATGTTCAGTGGTCTGTTCAACACAAGTGGATCAGGGATACACAGTCCTTAAATGCACTAAGCAGTAAAACACATGAATAACTATTTATCTGGAGTACAGTTTGGAAACTTCCCTCAGTCATATATCTGGGACAGCCTCCAGTAGATTTCTTTCCTGCAAGGTCTCTCCCATTGAAGAGCCCACCAGCATCATGGTCTGCCAGGCTACCTACACCTCAGCTCACTTTGAGAAACAAGCTACAAAATTTCTGCCCTCCCAGAATAGTTGTGCTACATCTCAATTTTTCATCATGCTTACCCAATGCCCCATCAAAAAGAAGGACTTCAAGCAAGAAAAAAAAAAAAAGTTCCCATCATTTTATGCATCATCATAAGACAAATGAGGAGAAATGCCCCAACCAATATGTTCAGTCAATAATCACAGACATCTAGTGAGGCTGAAGCATTTCTCAGAGCTGTAAGGAAGCAGAGGCTGTAACCACAAGTCTTTGTGATTTTTATACAAAAATCAGCACTGCAGCTCTTCTCTCTCTCTGTCTCTTAGAAGGAGAGGGAAATGGTGGTAAGCTGGATCTAAACACACCCTCAGTGGGCACTTTTGTTCCTGCTTGATGCCTGTTCAGCTTCAAGCCCTTTATCCCTCCCAGCTGGCCTGACTCTCAGCTACTCTGTATTCAAGTTTTTCTCCTCAGCCAGTTCTCAGCCCTCTACACAAACCTTCACAGGGTCCTCAAACCCTCTCTTTGGTCACTTCTCTTTCCTGTTCTCAAGAGATCCAGGAGCATTAACTGTATTTTCCAAAATTACTGTATCAAGCCTTTTTCTATCATTTCATGTAAGAAGCCATGCAGGTTTAATCATCAAGTTCAAGTTCCTTAAATTATCTATAGTACCCACAGTTGGGTCAATATTTTCTTCAGGGTATTCTGAGATGAACCACTAAAAATTAGAAAATAGTGAAAATTAATGAGACACTAAGGAGCATAAAGAAAGAAGAAAAATAATATGGTACAAGAGCTCAAAAAGAGCAGTGAACTTAATTGCCATCCAATCAGCCTAATGTGATCCAACAGAAGCACTTTAGAACTAGGAATCTTAATATGTGCTGAAAGATAACAGCAAAATTCCCTTTGACATGACTGGAAATAATTGGGGCTTCACTCCTAGGAAAGGAAACCTCACTGGTTCCTGGGAAAGGTATTTTTTTTTCTGCCCCTTGTATTATTTTTCTTTATTGCATTCATAGGCAGTAAAAAAACACCACAAGCTACAAAATGGGAAGCTTGGCCCTGTAAAATTGAAATTACAAATTTATCACCTAAGGATAGAAAAACAGATATTTTAAGCTAATAAATAAAGTAAGAACAGTTCCTAGGAGGCATCATGCAGCTTTTACAGGCATTAAATATGACATTTTGCTATACACTACCAGTAAATTTCAGTATTGTACCAGTGGGAACTGATTGCTTGACAGGGTGATCACAGTCATTCTGGTGGGCCTCCACAAGTACAAATACCTAGCACACTGAGAAAGGTTCTTGCTCCATATTTATAGAGGAGAAAAATTTGCCCTTCTTCTGTTTAATGATATATTTTTTTCCTCTTTCCATCAGGGCAGAAAGAATTGTTCAGATCTCAGAAAAACTGTACCATAAAGTCAAGAAATTCCATTCTTTCAATACTACTGAAAAAAAATTAAAGGGAAAAAAAGTTCACCCAAGCAGTCATGTTTACATTTCCTTTAAATTTTTATCCTCTGACTTTCTGCTCAGGTACCTCCCAATATCATGTCTTTAAACTAGTCCTTAAGAAACAAATAATTCCTTGACACTAGTGGCACAGGTGGATTATAAACAATTTGTACTTGAAACAGAGGCACTAATACCACCAATAAACCCAAATGGGGTTTTCTGCTTTTCCACTACTTTTGCAAAGCACTTACAACAAAATACCTTGTTGTCAATCCTGACCTCTCAGAAATGCAGTGATGAAGTGCTGAGATCATTTAATTGAAAAAGCAGCATCAAGATACTGAAAACAGTGACTCTTATAAGGAAGCAAAGTACCAAGTTACTTAGCAGAAAATAACAATGCAAAACAAACAAGCCTCTTTCTCATGAGGATGTTTTAATGGGGCTGTGTGACTAGGTTTGCTCTAAAAGACCTTCTGAGTTTTTCCAGATGGATGAAAAAAACTGTGGCTTGGAATATCAGCAAATAGTAGTATTAATTTCCCATACTGTTAATACAATTTTGTTTATCTGAGACTTCAAAATCAGGACAGACTGACTTGTAAAACCCAAGTTCTGATCCCTGCCTTTGTATGATCTGTATGAACTGCTTCATCTCTCCTAACCTGTTTATTTAACAAAACAAAGCTCTAACCCTCACAGGTGTTAAAAATTAACACTAACAGGAGACTGCCAATAAAACGCAAATTCTTTAATATCTAATATGTAATGAACACTGGCTGCTTTCTGATTTGGAATCTGAAATGTAACAGTCTATCCCAAACACAACTCCAAATTTCATCAGGACCTTTTACCAGAAGAACACAACTCTGGCCTTGAAAGTTGGGATGCCAATGCCTCATCACAATCCCAGGACTGATATCCAAATATCTGTGTACTGCTTGTACCACTCCAGTGATAAAAGGCATGCTAATACATTTGCACTGCTCAGGTTTTTTTTGCTGTGCATAGCATCAGTTCTGATCAGTGAATTATCTCATCTATTTTCACAGTCAACAAGTCCCTCATTCTCTGTATCCAAAGAGCAATTAATGCCTGTAGTCATTCTTTACTCATAAAATATAAAGAATCATGATTTTGTTCCTGACAATTATTTTAAGGTTATTAACCAGGTGACTTCTAAGTGGTTTGTCTGTGCCATTCAGTCTCCCTCTCTCTTGTTTTTCACTTCTGCTCCTGTCTGACAGTTTTACAGAACAGCAATTATCAGCAGATCCACAGTAGTAGCATTGGGACTATTAAAAATGCTACAGTTCAGAGCAACATTTTTATTTACTCAACAGAGCAATGCTTAAACTGGAAGTACCCAGTTTTTTACCAACCCTTCATTTCAGCTGTTTAATTACATTTTAATTAAAATACATATTTTGCATTTTGAAATAAAAGGCTTTTTTTTCCTACATCCTTTATGTGCTGATTAGTTATTCAAATCTAAATAGTCCTAATCCATATTCTCTGTTTATAATAGTAGTATCTGCGGTTGTTTCTTGTGCTCATCAGAGCATAGTACATGAAATTTATATCTTAATGGCTGCTAAAATCTTTCTGGGAGGGGTACACCACTGGCTAATGTGATTCTCTGCAAAGTAGCTCATTCCCATATATTCATGACTACAAATCGTCTTGGGTTTGGGAAAAAAAAAAAAAAAAAAAAAAAAAAAAATTAAATACTAGGACCATGTTGTCCATTTGGAAACTTTGACCGAACTCCCACTAATCCCAAGCTAAAGCGTGGCAATTTAAAAATTTGTAATTAACACTAAATCATTGAGCAGTGTTGGGCATGTTTTTAAATCCAGGGTCAATGACTAACATCTAAAACCTACAAAGCTCTAAACCTTTTTTTATGTACATTTCTCTATTTGAAGTGGAAGTCCAGCTCTACTTTGAGACATAAAGTTTGGGCTAGTTAAAAGCAGGAGTACAATACTAACTGGATCTAATAAGAAACTTTTTGTTTTAGCTACTTTTAGCAGTGAGCTAAAGATATATAACTTTTTTCATTTTTGTAACTGTGTTTCTTTGGCACTTTGACCATGCATTTCAAATGTTCAAGTGGTGAGGGTGGATGAACAGGAATGATGGATGGTCGACTATCTGATAGATAATGCCCTATTTTCCATCCCAAAAACTGAACCCAACATAATTAAAGTTTCTTTTCAATATTCTTTTTTTTCTTCTCTGATGCTCACTGTCTTCCATTTCCTCCAACTACCCTGAGTTTTCCTAATATACAATGGGCACTATTTATCAAAAATGACATTCTTCAATAAAAGCAGCTCTAGAAGGTGAGTTCATAGCCTACAGCCTGTAGAGATCACTTCTACTGCTTTGGCCAGGCTTTCTATGTAAACAATGATGCCCACCCACTTTTTGAGTCTTTTGCACTGCTGTGTTTCTGTTGCTGAAAATTGTTTATCATGAAACATTAAACAAAAGCAGCCTTGCCCTGGAAGTTTGTGAAGCATTTAATTAAAAGGGAATACGACAGAAATTTTTGGCTCCACATTTGGTTACTTTTATCCTTTCTTTGTGTTCTTTACTTTATCTTACCCGCAAGTCTGCATAAAATATATCACTCAAATGTATGAGGGCTTTTTCCCCAGAATTACCTATGGCTCTATGGGATTATTATTTCAGAATAGAATAGAATTCACTGAGAAGGAAATAAAATTATCATGAGCAATTCTCACACTAAATGAAGTGTTTTCCTTGCAGTCAACTCAGCTTTTTGTATTCCTCACCCTCATTAAGTATTGAGTACAAGAGAACTGAATACTTGATGGTGCACTAAGGGGAAGGGGTAAGCATCCTGTGTCTCACACATATACACATTATACTCATGAAAGATTCAATAGGTATTCCCTTAAAATACATGTCATCCCCTGGCACCACAAATAGCTCTAAATCAAGTAGTTGTCTCCTAGATGTTTTTCCACATTCTCCAAATAACTTTAAACACTAATGCTCTCAAGCATATCAAGGGTAGTTCTGATGAATAAATATGCAGCAACCGCAACACTTAAAGGTGATGCCTGTAAATAACTTTGGGATTTTAAAAGCAGACAGTATTTCCAAATGTTACCCAGTGGTCTTAATTTTCTGAATGTGATTCTTCAAAATTCCTGAAATCCAGAATTCTTAAAGGGGAGTGCAGGTGATTCAATGTCAATTTTATGCATCTGATATCCAATCCTGTAAATGCTGAATAAGACTGAGATGCAGTCACAATTTTCAACTCTCAAAGCCACTTTAAAACCTTGAGAGACAGGGGTTTTGGACAACAGACATCCTGATAAAATTATGGCAGTGTGAAAACCCAGAAGGAAATGTTGGCTCTAAACAAAACCTTTTTGAAGTATATGGAGAAAACACCTTTCTCAACAGTCATCTTGGAAACTCCTAATGGGTCATTTGTTATCCTTCTTACAGACTTACTTTTCCATCTTGTTCTAACATTAAGACAAACTACTTTGCATGATGTTGTCAGTCATTTGAGTTCATCTCACTGTAGGTCAGCTGTGATGACAGTTGCACATTCACACAATGGAGAATCCTCAGTTGCTAAGTGTAGGTGGTGAGTTATTATCACTGCCTTAGACTGTTCTCAGATTAAATATACAAGATCTGCAGTTTTCTAGCCAGAAGGTGAGTTCTTTCCATAACTCTACAATCAGGATAAAGCACAAACTTCAACAAGTAGGAACTGCTATGAGCAAACATAATGAGGAGCCATGGGAAAAGTTCACACAAAAGAAAAAGAGGAAATTTTGAGTTGAAACAAAAACAAAATAAAACAAAAAAGCCTAGAATTGTCTGGTCTTTTCCAACCAAGATGATTCTATGATTGTGTAATGTGACAGGATTTTTTTAAAGCAGCATGGTTTTCCATCAACATATTTGTTTTGGTTAGACAAGTACTAGGCTGAATCTATAAGAATTTGCACATCATGAGACCTCTAAGACTGCAGGAAAACAGGAACACATCATCATCACCCAAAGCTCTCACTCTTATCAAGGAAATGGAGGCTGAAGTACTATGTGCTCAATTTCAACAGGCAGAAACTTTGCCCAGAAAATGCTTTTCAGCATTGAAACCTCACCAAATAAAAAAGGGCAGAAATATTATTTCCAGTAAACTTCTCCATACAGAAGCTCAACTTACTATCAAAAATTGAAACTACTTTTTTCCCAGCAAAAATTCCCAAAAACTATTCACTTTGCCTCAGGCTACCTGAGAGGGTGAACGAGAAGAAAGTCACAAAATTAAAACAGTGAGGATTTTGTTATTTCCAATGGAAAGCACTTCAGAGAGAACTATCCTTTAAATGCAAATGAGCCAATTAGATATAAACCCAAACTTCTTTTTGTTTTAAGAAGGTATTTTCTTCCTTTATCAGCCAAGCTAGTGCTATAGCAGGTACAAGCGTCATACTGTGGGCAAGAAGATTATTTCCTGCCTTGCTAATTTTAAAACATTCTTTAGATGCACAGCATGAAAGCATCTTCATTAGATTGTTTATCTAGAGAAGAAATACAAGCCTATTCACCTGAGTTTTCTGCAGATCTCCCTTCACTTTCAGAAATTTCAGGGCTTTTAAATCCAAGCCTACTAATGACACTTATTTGCTCATTCTCTTGTCTAAACTATAAAAATTAATAAATTGTAGAGAGCAGGCCTTTCTGGCATAGCTTCCCATAGTTTTCTGCCTGAGACTATACTGACTCTTGGTGGCTAAAGAAGGAGTAATTCTTAAAATATTCCTAAACACATGCATCCCTAAAATATATCTCAAACCTGAGTCAAGTGGTGATGTTCCAGCAATCAGGAAAGCAGAGCAGACAGCTAAGAGGGTGCAGATCTACTCCTCAGACAATTAGATATCATGTAAGAAGCAGCCAGTAGCCACAGCCAAAAAAAAAAAAAAAAAAAAAAGCCAATTATGCTGCCTCCACATTCAACAAACTCAGTTTATTCACATACAAACTCAGGGAGGGTGGGGGGATGTTGCATTAAAATTCCTTTTTTCCTACTTTTCTTTTGCAGCAGAGGTTGTTTATTCCAACTAAATTCTAAGGACAGGTGTCTTGGCTGAACTAGAGCCTCAGTCCCCACACACTTCTCTGTTCTCATAACCCCTTTTTAGTCATGTTTTGATATGTTTGGAATACTTTCCATTTCTTCTCTTTTCCTCATTTCTTTTTTCCATCCAAGTCCTTACATTTCTGCCTGCTTTGTGTGTAGCCTTCTGCAACTTTTTCTTAACAGTCTGTTTCAGCCATCCTTTCTTTTCCAGTCGATTTCTCTGGGAATTATTGCATGTTCAAACCAAAGGAAACCAAACATGATCTTAGGATTGGCTGCAAAAACAGGTTCTGAAAACTTGCAGTTTCTACTAGATTCAGTAAGAAATAAGCCTGTTCAATAACATGGGATTTTAGTTAATCTTAAAAAAATTATCCTTATTAGCAGAAACCTAAATGCATACTTGGTAGAGTGTAACTTTTCAAAATCTGAGTATTCTCAGATTGGATATAATTTTTAGTATGAAAATATCATAAGCAAAAAGGCAGTTCTTTTTTTTTTTTTTTTAAAGGCATAATCTGAGAATGCTGTTTTAAAATTCATCACCTACACTGGTTTCTTTTTTGTGATTCTTAAGGCATGCACATCTCCAGGTGCTCTCTCTATTTATTGTGTCTTACTTCATTCATTGTTTATCAAGTGCTTACACCTCAGATCCCTCCTGGTGAATTTTTTTGTAACCCTATGCTGTTGACTACCTAAGCTGTGTTCTTTGCTTCCATAGATTTTCAAATTTTGTTCTCCAATTTTGTTCTTTAAATACACAAACTTGATCATATAAAATTTTTCTTGGGGTCTCAATAGCATGCTTCTAAGATAAAATGTTCACTTTTATATTAATTAATCAAGAGCACACTGGCAGATGCTTGAAAGAAATGGAAATCACACACTGGACTTTTTTAAATGGGAAGTCCTTCCTTCTGCAAAACAGAAATAACCAGAAGAAAACTGAAGGGCAGCTTCCCCAGGGAGAAAATTTGTACGAAAGCATTTACTTAGGTGTGAGACAATCCTACAGTTTTAAAAGGTCAAAAATTACTGCATTCCTCCATGATTTTTCCTATATATAGACAGACTGAAAATGTTTTAATAATAACAGCAGTGGGACCAATGTCCTGGCTTTGGTAATTGTCTAAGTCCCCTTGGCCTGGTTTCTTACCTACTCTTTCAAGTTTATCTTGTCATAGTATCAAAGTGCCTTCCACAAAAGGAGAGGTGAAGCACATTTTCATTTCACAGGTAAATATCCTGCAGGGTCCTGAGGTTTTAAGCTAATTTACCATGCTAACCATTCATCCATCTTCCATCCACTGTGTTTGTTTGAAAAGTAAAAATTATCAGAGCAGAACCCAGCTGCTTTTTGTACTCATTAAAAAAAAAAAAAAAAGTTTCACTGTTTGGTAATGAGATCGAAACTCTAAGGAGGACAGAAGTGTAGAATGCATATGTACAAAATACATTTCAGTATGTCTGACCACCTTTTAAATTCTCTTTTTTCTATCCTAAAATTATATGTTTACACTCTATTTCAATCAGCCCTGGACCTGCAAAATTTTTATATACGCTTATTTTTAAGCACAGTTAGTAGCTTTGGGGTTATTGAAGTAAGTCAGTCTGCAGTTTAATAAAAGAGCAAAACTCTGCAGGACTAGGGCCTAAACCTTGAATAATACATGGTTTCCTTCCTTAGTGCTTTTTTTCTTCCAAACTGTTCTCTAATTCCTCTGTTTTTCATCTCTCATCAGTATCCTCAGATGACCAGTATGGGACTGATTAGCACATGAAGAAGTATCATTAAAGTCTAGCTTTACGTTCTGCATCTAATTTAATCTAAGAACTGTCTTATAAACCTATGTTTAACTTCTCATCAGATCAATTTTTCTCATTTTAGAGTTCAAAGGTTTTATCCCTCCAGAACTCATAACAGGAAATATTATCTCTACAAAGCAAATAATAAGTGTTTACAGGGTGACTTTTGTACCTCTTGGCATTTCTGGGGAATTTAACAGTTCCACAGTGCCACAGTGCATGTCTGTATGTTGTGCTCTGCTGTTTTGCAGGAGTAACGAGATTACAAATGTTATATAGCAACGTATTTGGAGAGAGTTATAAATACAATCTAACAAATTTTATCTCAAATGGATTTAAAAGATTAAAAACTAGTTAGAGAGATAAGATCATAAGCTAAGATACGATCATAAGCTAAGACAGGAAGAAAGGAGGTGAGAGAGGAAGGATAATTGAGATGAGGCAGAAATAAATGAGCTAGAGTTATGGAAAGGTAGCACTCAATAGATGAAGCTCCAAATAAGAGACAAATTCTTATTGCTGCACTACTGAGATTATGTGATAATAATATAGTCAGTGTGTAAAAGTGCAGAGGGATCTGGAGTCATTTTTACTGATGATGTGTGCAACAAAAAGAAAGCAGGCAAACATAACCAACCAAAAATCTTTGAAGGGGAAGTCACAAGCACAGAGAGTACCATCAATTAAAAAAAAAACAAACAAATATGTAGAACACCAGGTAGGAATCAGAAAAATTACAGGATCTCCAGAACAAGAACTGGAGATAACATGAGAGTCAAAACACTCAGGAATTTAGAATGAAAATTTAAAAGTAAAAAGCAGGGCTATTGGAAGCTGGTTTTAAAGCAAACTAGGGGGAAAATAAAAATCAAATTGGAAAGGAACCTGAAAGACATGTATAGCAGAGGCTCAGAGATTAACGACACAGAGGCAACAGTTCTGCATATGCAATACTACACTTTATGTATATGTGAGTATGTAACATGTTTCTCAGTTGGTAATGTTGCTTTCCTAGTGGCAGGCAAGCAGATCACGATGATACAGGCAATGAGGAAGACTTTGCAGGTAAAAGAAATGACTCTGTAGAGAAATTAATTAGAACATTATGACAGTGATAGGAAAAGTCACAGCTAAAGGGATTTTTTTGATGCAATAAACCAATACTTACCAAGGGGAATATGGGTAACAGATTTGGTGCTGCTGAGAAATTTAGATTCTTATCAAAAGAAGGGGAGAGGCATTCTCCTCTATTCATATTTACATGAATAAAAGGGATCTTGGAAATAAGCATCCTAAGGAAAAATTATGTTCATGTCTCACTCCACAAAGAAGTAAATGAATACTAGAACATACAGAAAAGAAAACCAGACAATTAGGGTCTGGGTCAGGAAATGTGCAGCAACTAAACCCAGTAGTTAAGTGAAAGCTCATGAATGCTTCTCTAAACATCAGTGAGGAAAAATATTCATACAGATTCATACTCTAATGTGTTGACAGAAAATCTCATCTGTAATTACAGAAGTTACACCAAGCAGGAATACTTGCTGGGAGGAAACTGTCCCACCAAGAGAACTGTTTATGGTATAGCTGGTTAAATGTTTCCGTGTCTGAGAGAAGCCAGTCATGATTCCGCTTTAATCAGCATCTGCTCTACCAGATCAGTCTTCTGAGTTTCAGAAGGTATTTATCACTTTCAAAGCTCATAAAAATTATGTATCCTTTTATCCACCCATAATATTTTTTGTCTGGGCACTAGGTAGCACCATATCTAACCCTTACCAATGGTTTGCGCTCTCCAGTGGCAAGGTAGAGCAACCATCTCTGAAGCTTAATTCTTTTTCTGTGTCTTATCTGGAGTTTGGCTGAAAATACATTTCCTCCTGCTACATATTTTTGACTCCTGTTTATAGAAACCTGGGGAGTTTTTTTCTCTGGGATATTTTGTGTTCATGTTCCTCATCACTGACCACTAGCTAGGCTTCTGTGTTATTCCCATGAAGCATTTCTTCTGGGCTTTACTGCAAACCCAGTATAGTTTTGATGTTACCTCCTGCCTCCTCTCCCATATCCTCCCTCTCAATATGGGGCAAAAACCCATGTGTGACTTTTCCTTTCTACTTTCCTCTTCCCCTCAACCAATTCCTTCACACTGTGCTTTTCTATTTTTTACCATAGTGACATCTCTCTTCCTCCAAGTGCCAAAAGGAGACCCAGCTGCCATTTTTACAGAATCACAGAATAGTTTGGGTTGGAAGGGACCTCAAAGATAATCTCATTCCAGCTGCCCTGCTATGTGCAGGGACACCTCATACTAGATAAGTTGCCCTGACATTGAACACTTTCAGGAATGGGACATTCACAGATTCTCTGGGCAACCTGTTCTAGTGCCTCAACACCCTCACAGAGAAGAATTTCTTCCTAAAAATTTTCTCCTCCCTTCACATACAAGAAGCCTTGATTTAAACTTTGTAGAGAACCTAATTATCGGGTTGCATGTTTTGAAGGCTCATCTCCACAAACACAAACAAGAGCAGGACTGCAATGCCAATAACTTGATAAGAGAAAAGGGATCCCCATGCCCTGACTCCTGTCAAGAGGAGTGATCAGGAGCTGCTGTCCAGGTGCTAAAACCATCATTTTGAGTCAACAGGTGCAGTTCTTCACCTTAAAAACTGATGGGGTGGCAGTTACTGCCTAAAGGGGTATGGGATTCATTACGAGACACAGGGGAATAGTACCAGAGGGACAAACCAGTCCAAGCAAATTACTGAAGAGAAAAAGAGGACTGGACTCAACTGAGAGACTCATTTGCAGGGTGCATGTTAATCCATATAAAAAGCCTACTATTTTGATATCAAATGTTTTAGGTTTTCCCTAATAGTGTTTGTTTATTATATTTACTGAAAAACTTGAAAGGTCAAAAATCAAATGTGTTACCCAAGTAATGTGCTTTCTGGTCATTTTTTCCCAACAGGTTTAAGAGGTAATTTGAAGCAAATCATGTCATGCAAACTGAGATTGTTTCATAGTTTCTAGTGAAAATGGTTTAGCCACATCTCCATTTCATTTTCCATTTTCCAGCTTCAGCTAAATTCCTTCACCTCAAATCTCTCTATGTACATAAAATTTAGAAACCTTGCTGGCCATTATCCTTTACGTTTCCATATGCCCACATTGTGATCTGAACCAGAAAATAAAAGAAAAACTTTTTTCAAAAGAAGTGCCATTGCAGAAGAACTCGCAATTGTGTGTGATATTGTTTGAAGTTGCCTACTGAACTCACACATTTCCAGTGCTTCAGACACAGGGGTCAGGTAGGCTTTAAAAAAACAAAGAAACACTACTGTTCAGAAGCTTTTTTTAGCTATGATGACAACTCCTCTGAAATTGCTTATTTTTCAGATCAGTGGAGAGTGATACAGAAGGTCTTGGATCATTACAGAACATGAAGATCCTTACACATCTGAGCATATTGCAAGTGACAGCAGAACATAAAGTGAGCCCCCAACAACACTGTTGGCAGCCAGAGTTAAGAAAATAACATTCTCTAAAATTTTCCTTACTTAGAGATGTTTTCTGACTCTTTTATTGACCTGGCACTGCTGTATATTTAAAGTAGTCAGAGATGTGTTACATCAGCCCAAGTGGCTGATGCAGAAACACAGGGAAAAGAAAAGATCATCCAAGGAACCTCACTGATAATCAGGTCAGCAAATCAAACTGCACACAAATGTATTTGCCACCCATCTTAACAGCTGCAGCTTTCCAGTCCCTCCTCCATCCAGGAGAAGGCTTCTGAAGATGTCTTGTAGACAAGGAAAAGGTGGGAAACAAAACAAAAAAGTGTATGTTGCAACCCTCTCATGGAAATAGGAATGGTTCAAACTCAAGGCTGGAGGCAGAACCATGCTGTAAGGAAAAAACTGGCCATTCTGGAGCCAGCTCAGAGGCAGTGCTCCCACGGGTTTGCTGCTCCCATGCTCCACAGGTTGGCTGAGTGGCAGCAAATTCACCTGCTAAAGATCCGCCACAACAAGCACAATGAACCTCATGCTATTTATCTCTCCTTTTAAAACTCAGGTTCTCACACTCACAGGCTTTTATATGTGAATGATTTTGTCTTTTTTTATTTAAAGAAATTTTCTGAAAAACTTTCAAAAAAATCTGAAATTTAAGCTATCAAAGGGATAAGAAATTTTAATTTTTTATCTTAAAGGCAGTGCTTAAAATATAATCTCTTCGTTTCCGTGACATTTAGCATGTGATTTCTGACTGCAGAATTCACATGTCACTAAAGTTTCCACGCTAAGTACTTTTATAGAGTGTGTCCTGGGTTGTAGTGTAGGATGTACACAAAGTATTTATTCTATCACCATCTTCATGAACTGTTAAAACCAAGTGGGGCAGTGCTCTAGTGTTGGGCTGTCTTCTGCTAATGGCCCATCAACGCCTTGCCCATGACTCACAGGTAACTCCCTCCAGGAGTTATCTCTGTTTAATGGGCCATCAAGGACCCACTTCACACTCATCATCCCATTGTGAGATGCTCTGCCCAGGGGGAGGAGCCAAGCATTCTCACCTGGATATAAACTGGGATTTGGAACAGTGCAAGCAGCCCTTACCTACTGGATTCCCAGAGGAGCAGAGCTACCAGACCTTTCTACAGGATCACTGCTTCAGGAAGACCACCTCACCTGGACTGTTTCCATCATCCTGCTCAGGTTGTATTCTGACTCTGTCAGTGGTCCTTTGTGTTATTGCATTTATTTTATTTTATTTTATTTTTACCTTTTTACCTTTCTTCTTATTAAATTGTGTCTCTGACTTAGAGCCTCTCACTCATTTTGCTTTCAAACCACAACAGAGTGCCTGCCCAAAATGCTTTTCTTGTGTGAGAAGGTGAACTGCCTCACTGGCAGCCAGTGACATCAGGATACCAATTAGCAGAGGAGTTGCTTGGCTGTCACTAATACTGACCCTCTCCACACCCAAGCAAGCGAAGGCAAGTTACTATAGTCACATCATCTGCTACAGAGTGCAAGTTCACTTATTGTACCTTCCCAAACCTTTAAGCAGAAATTTGCTGTTTCACCCTTGAAATGTCAAATTAAAAAGCTCACCATAGGCTACATCTAAAATAAGGCCACCCATAGCACAGCAGCACTGTTTCTCCTCCAGTGTGTCCTCTGAGCAGAACATGGAGCACACAGCCTGCAAAAGGGCAGATAAGTGGCACATCTGTGGTTCCCTAATTTGTGCAAACACCTTGAAAGTTCTGACCCTCAGCAGGCAGCTGTGAACTGTGAGGAGAGGGAGACCACCTACCTGAATGATATGAAACTGCAGTAAGGGTTTAATAGAAATGACCAGAGGATAAAAAGCATGGAGCTACACATAACTAAGTTATCCTGAGTGTCAACAGAACCATTCCTGGAAGTATGAACACAGATTGCTGCTATAAAAGAATTTCATTGAATATTATTATGATCATCATCTGGCCTGACCTCAAGGTGTCATCTTAGGTTTTGG
Organism: Zosterops lateralis; assembly: GCF_965231275.1. Classification (NCBI taxonomy): domain Eukaryota; kingdom Metazoa; phylum Chordata; class Aves; order Passeriformes; family Zosteropidae; genus Zosterops; species Zosterops lateralis. The sequence continues at coordinate 33,712,865 of NC_139764.1, read as the reverse complement.
TTTAACAGCAACCTCCCATTTTGCTTCTTTCCCTATAATGGCTTTGTTTCCACTTGAGTTCAACTAGCAGCTTACAGAATGGGCCACTTAATACCATTATCCTTCCCATTTATTCAAATAACTGGGAAGATTTTAGTAAAGTCTAGACCACACTTTAGCCTCTGGTTTCTCTTTTCCAGAAAGAAGATGTCTGCTGACCCACTTAATCTGCCTTAACAAAGGTGAGGGAGATTTGGGGTTGTTCTCTTTAAACTTGTTATCTTTCCCTTCTCAAATTGCTTTCCGGGAAGATGATCAACAGAGAAGAGAGAACTGTGTCACCTTGTGATTGATTACAGCTTTTCTCTAAGTCACTCTCCTCATCTATTTCATATGACATTTACAAAAGCTAGCATGATGTTATATTCATCAGTTTCTAGAGAAAGAAAATGTCTAGCAATAAGAGATCCATTTGTTTCATCACAAATAATTCTATTTCTTCTCAGTCTATCTTGGGAAACATAATGAATATTTTAAAACACTTTCCAAAATATTTCTCAGACATATTTCTTATGTTATACCACATAAGAAATACTTATGTATTTCTCTTCTGGTTAGTTATCAGCTGGTACTCTTTCTGAGCTTTCATTAGACTGTTTTTTTCCAAAATCTCTCTTTAACTGACTCCTGCATGGCTCACATTCACATTTCCATTTACTGCACAAAGCCATAGAAAAGCTGACCAAAACAACATTTTATATTTAGGGCTGTGTTGCATCCTTAACAAAAGGGAGTGCAGTTCTGAGCTGCTCCAGAGGCACCACAGGAGGGAATTGCACTGCAGGCTGGTGGTTATTTACTGCAAACATAGAGGTAAGCTAGCAGTAAATTACTCTGGTGCTCAAGTCCAGTAAGCATTAATTGTTCCGGATCATACTCCAGCAGAAAACACAAAGTTAAAGAATTATCCTGTAGCTGTCTTTCCCCATCCCTGCCTTGCACCCCTGCAGGGAAAGAAAGAGTAAGCACATGCTCCTTTAACTTCTCCATGTTCTGGGAAAGCATGGAAGGAAGCACGTCGCAGGACAACCCTGTCCTGGCATGAAGCCTTCTCTCATGTCCAACTCCTAGAGGATACCTGGAGGTTCAAAGGCATGGGCAGTGCCTGCACTGAAACCAGGCACAAAATCCTGCCCAAAAGCCCCACCTACCCCTAATACACAATCTCAGGACCACTGTAGAAAGAGACAGGTCAACATAAGCAGTAAGATATCCTCTCTGCTCTTGCATTGATCTGTGAATCAGAAAGAGCAATAAAGCATTGATACAAACAGCAAGTCTGCATTTGAGTGTCCTTCAATGCACAGACAGACACTCACTTTTCATCTGTAAAATACCACCCTGGTTACCATAAAAACAGTCTCTACATTCTACAACAGATGAGCAGCCTAGTTCATGAATCTGGTCTCGTGTCCCTCCTGAAGGTCACATAAAACATATGGTATAGGAATGGCCACTGGACCTACTGCAGAGCCCCTTTAACTCACCAGGAAAAGGACCTTATTAATTTAATTCTCCTTATTGCTAGTACAAAGACTTAGAAACTTCATTGACAGAGGAATCCAGTCATATTTATTTCCTATTAAACATTTCAAAAAAACAGGCTCTGTTGTGTCAAAGCACATTATTTCAGCTCAGTGTCTGAAAGTAATACTCACTCTTACGAACATGAACTGGCATACACGAGTCAGGGCCATATTCAGCAGCAGGATGTACCAGTAAAAAGCAAACTGCTAATATCAATGGCTTGAGAGTCAGAGGCCTCTTTCCATTGGCAGGTGCTTTCCATTGGAAAGTGCTATCTAATTAACATTTTGTTCCTCCCTGAAAGAATGAACAGAGGGGCTGTACACCAGTTCCCTCATTAGCCAGAGACTCCCATGAGGGCAGGAAAACCATTTGCAGATTCCGGATGGAGCAGTCTAGATATGAAGGTATGCTGGATGGCAGATGACAAACATCCATTCTTCAGCTAAAAACATACAAAATATACAGACATAGGAGAAGTCTGAAAAATACACAAAGTCTAAGTCCAAAAACAAGACTTCTGAAAATGGATGCCTGCTCCCAGCCTTTAATATCCATCTTGCAAGTAACTTCATACATACATCTGATTTTCCTGCCAAACCTTATTACTTTCCCTCTTCCTGCTACAACTGTTTTATTTGCCAATTTACCCACTTTGGGGGTGCCCTCACTTGTGCCCTCTATTTCCATGATGGTAACGTGGAATGCTTTCCAAGGTTTTTTTTTGTTTGTTTTCATTGGCAAACATCCTTTTTTCTACTAGGTAGTTTCCTCTCGGTTTCCCTGCAGTCAGTCACGCCTGCAGCTCTGCTCAAGACCAGAAAAACAGACATAGTTTTGTTATGAGGGCTGTTCAGCTTCTGAATGAATGATACACAAGCAACTGCATCTCACAGATCCAGCCATAGTTTTCCAGGATGAAAAAACTACTATCTGGCTGATAAGAGAAGATTGAAGTACAGCTCTGAGGAGGCTCTCACAGCATGTGGCTCCAGCAGCCTCTTACAGAAAATGCAGACAACAGCCATGACCAAGCAGACTAACTGCAGCAGTTCTGCTGGGCGTCAGAGCACTAATATTCAAGGGACAATGAGAGCAGGTCCATCAAGCATATTTTGGGGGGGAAAAAGTCCAGCTAAAAGATAGAAAAGTATGTGTGCGTTCCTGGGACCTGGCAGCTCACAAAAATCACTCCATATCACCCATGCTGCAGCTCTAGCCCAGTGTTGCAAGCTTAGAAAAAGCTATGATTCTGGCAGATCCTCACCATTCACAAAGACAAGGCAGTCAGGCATCTCTGCTGAGCATCTAAACAGTCCCCCAGCCATGCTGTAGCACCTGTTGGGCAAGTATGGGTCAGCAGAAAATAGAGTAAACACAGTAAAACAGACTGGCCACAGGCTTCAGCCACATGAACATGATAGCTCACATGTGCACAGCAGCAGCCTGGCCTCAGCAAGTCATGATGTGCCTTTATCAAATGTTACCCAAGTGCATCTGAATGATGCTAAAACATGGGACCTTGCCTTCATGTCCTCTTTCAGGATGCCATTTTTGTCCAAGATTTAGAAGCTAAACACAAAACTGACACTCAGCCTGTGACAACTCTGTAAAGATTCAAATCCAGGTTGAGCATTCCATATAAACTTTTGCATCTCACTTTAATAGAAAGTGATTAAAAGGAACAGGCTGGTATTTAATTTCCAATAGGCACTAGCTCTGTATTTGTTTTCCTTTTTGTACAAGGGAAAAAAATAGATGAACATACACTTTGCTCTGCTCTTTTCCTGGATTCATGCCCAGAAATCAGAAGTTCAAATTATTTACAAGAAAAAATATAAATTCACATTTTCCAACCGCAAAGCTTCCTGTGTCTCCAACACATTCAGCTATCAAACCTTTCAGGTGCAGGCTGTGGTAAATTGGTACTCCCAGATTTCATCCCTGGAGTTAACACAAAGCAGAGTACAGCACAGCACACTGCTGGACTGACTCCAAAACTGGGGAGGTCAAGGAAAAGATTCTCCCTGACTTTGGTGAGATTTAAAGAGGCTCTGGAAGGCTGTGTGTGAAAATAAATGGTAATGCAAAAAAAAAAAAAAAAAAAAAAAATCATACCTCAGCAACTGAGAAAGAAAAAGAAACCTTGAAAAGGCATTAGGCAGCACACTGAGCACTCTTACCATATTTGGAGACTGGAGAGCAAGTTTCAGGGCAACACCCAGATTGCAATATACTCAGTAGAGAACACCAATCTCAAAAAACTCCAGCCAAATCCATATAAGCTGTTTTTTCAGTAGTTGGCCTATATGTCACCCTGAACAAAACACTGGAAAACTCGCTGCTAACAATTGGTATCCATCCTGCACTGGGGTGAAAGGCCAGCAAAGTGTCTGGGCACTACAAAATCTGCTCATCTTTTGCACTTTGTACAGTGCTCACCAGAGCTGCTGCAGCTCCCTGCTCTTGCGATTAGATCATGGTGCTGCTCAAAGCAGAGACCCTGATCTGCTCTGTCCCAGAAGAGTTGCTGTACTACATCCAACTAGAAGTTCAGCACTGCCTGGCATAACTTGTATTTAGCAGGAGCCATAGTTAGCAAAGATCAAGGACCAAATAAAAAAAGCACGGCATTCTTAACTTTGTTCCAGTCTCCTATTAGTTTATCTCAGGGACATGAGCTGGTGTATTTTCTGTGTAGTTAGTAGCCCTCAACATCAACTTTCTCTTATCTTATCCAGTTTCCATAAAACTAACATAAACAGGTTCGCAATACCTTTTAAGAAAGAGGCCCACGTCCAATGCCCTCCGCATAAAGATGCAACTTTATTTTCTTTAAGCCTTTCTCCTAATAGCTTCATTTGATGCTCAGCAGTTCTTGAATTGGAACACACAGAGAATATTCAACCCTTTATGTGCCTCTTTATCAGAGGCTACTCAGCTGTCTCTTTCCAAACTGAGTCCGAGTTCAGTCATAGCCTCCTACAAAAGACTTTTTCTGCCTTTGATCACCCTTGCTGTCCTTCTCCAAACCTTTCCAGTTCTATCACACTATTTTTAAATACAGAGATCAAACTTTTACACATTATTCAGAGGCATGAAAACCACATATTTACACACAATGTCATGTTTTGTTTTGTATTCCTTTCCTTATAAATGCCAACATTTGATTTGCATTTTTAACCACAAGTAAATTGACATTTTCACAGATTTATCCACTAAAGCCCCTGGTTTTCACTCCAGATACCCCAATGCTCAGTGTGAGCTCAGCTCACTACTCATCTTTAATGCAAACTGGATTGTTTGTTCCCCACATGGATCAATTTATCATTACCTAAACTGAGCTACATCTGACATTTTCTTAGCCAGTCTGTCTTAAGAGGTCCTTCTGCAATCCTCCAGACAGGCTTCACATTTGCCACCCCTACTCTGATGGGATGGTGTCTCCAGAAGCTTCTCTCCAAGCCATATGTGTGCAGAGCCAAGAGCACACACATTCCTGTGTGATCTCCTTCCATTCCAAAGACTGACCATTGACCTTGTTTTCCAATTTTTGGCCAAATTACCTATCCACATCAGAACTGTTCTGCTGATGTCATAACTGCTTAGCTTTCCTAAAATCCTCTAACAAGGATGCTGGTTTTTACTAAGGTCTCTGCCAAAGGAGACTATACCACACATCATCTTCATCAACAAGCTTGTTGACTCCTACAGAGAACAGCAATACATTTGCAAGGCAGACGTGCAACTTGACTTTTACCAAGCATGCAATACTTATCCAGATATCCTCTAATTCTTCATTTTGTTATAGTTTCTATGCTGTACCAAGTATTTCTGTCAAACTTGCTGGTCTAGGATTCAGCAAACCACTCTGGAAACCTCTTGAAACTAGGCATCATATTTATCACCTCCTGGTGCAAAGGCATCTCTAAGCCAGCAGTCACACAGCGCTGTAAGCCGCAGTTCCTCTGAGGCTTTTGGATGAGCACAGTCTAGTTGTGGTGATTTGTTACTGTTCATTTTGACTATTTCTTCTACAACCTTCTACAGCCACTTCAGTTTCAGAAAGGTTTGTGGCATGGGAAACTTCCCCAGGTTATTCCATAGAGACCAATTTACAGAATTAATAAATTTTCCTTTCATTTGCCTTAACAAGCTGGAGCATCCCTGTTACACCTCAATTACTCCTACATATATCCAAGCAGGTTTCATGGTCCTGATGCATTTGAAGAAACATGTGATAGTTATTATAAAAGTTTGGATCCCTTTTGGTAGTTTATAGGTAAAACTGAAAAATTTGAGTACATTTCTGGGCTCTATAAATAACCTCCAAGTGCAGGACTTTTTCTTTTTCTTTCTTCCAACATAATTCTAGATTCTTGGCAGATTCTTCTTACTTCTGATAATCTCTGTATTGGGTAAAAGTAATCATCATGGCTTCCTGCAAACTCTTCTAATAGGTGCAGTGTCCTTAAATAGTGTTCATGTCAGCTTTTTGATACACTTCCTCAATTTTACACGATTACCCTTCTCCCCACTGGGGACAGCTGTGATGAATTTTTTGGCTTCCCTTGCTCTAACAAGAATGCTGAACCAAAGTTTATTATAGTCCTTGCAACAGAGTTTGTAGATTCAGGGCCTACACATCCCTTGGCACAAAGCCACCCACCCTCCTTGCAGGCCTGCTGATCAACTGCTCCATGAACCAGACGTCAGTGAGTTCATCAGCACTTGGTTGCTTCATCACATCTTATACCTTCACCCAGTCACCAAGAAGGAAATCAGAGAGTCCCATTACTCTTGTTTTCCTTGTCCCTCACAGGCTTTATATTATCCAAATGCACTGTGCTGGCTGCCATGTCCTTCACCAAAGTTTCCACCCCAGATAAAATTCTTTTTCCTTGGAGGCATTAGCAGCCACAGCACATTTCTTCTTAGAAGCTGACTAGTTCCCTAGACAATTTATTGTGTTACTGATGCATGTCATGATGGACAATGTAGTGATGGACGTCTATTCACACTGTAAACAGAAACAAAGGTAATGGGACTCTATGGTAACAGTGAAAAGGCTGTTAACCAAAATGAAGGCTTTGGAGTGGGAGACATGACTATAATACCAGCCAAAGTGGATAAAATGAGTAAAGAGGACATGGAAAAAGAATAAAGTGGGTGAAACTAATCTAGGACTAGATTTGTCTTATTACCCTATTGCTTCATATAGTCTCACTGTGCTCACAATTCCAGTCAGAGGAGGGATGATAATAGCATTAGGCAGAAAAACCCAGGAATTCATATGCATAGTTCTGAATAAAGGTCAGAGAGAAACCACTCCCTACAGTCTATTTGGTTGTACAGAACAACAACAAAAAAAAAACCCACAGAGGCTTACTGATAGGAAAAAGACCACACACCACGAAGATCTGATGCAATGGGACACCAGCAAGTTTCAGCTCAGCAGGGTTGCTCTCTCTCTTAAGATATTCTTAGCTTTTTCTTTTGAAGGACCAGAACTTTAGAGAAGGCTCCATTAGGACATTACCATACCATGAAAAGTAGAGCTGCCTGGAATATATAAAGAAGACAGTGTAAGGTTGTTTCATGCATAATTTGCATATCATTTCTGGTTTGTGTGGTTCCAGGCTGTTTGAACCTGTTGCTTGTTCTTCCACAGCTGTAATAGTGCAACTTTACTTCTCAAATTCAGCTTCAAGTCAGTGGGAGTGGGATTGTCTCTAATATTCATAATTTTTAGCAACACAACTGAAAACCACCAAGTTATTGTATTCAATAATACAATGAAACAAAGTTACAGGGTTTTTTTCCTGCACACTGGAAAGTGTTGTATAAAAGTACTTCTTTTTGTACTTTGAAAGCAAGAACTACTTTCAAGTGGGCAATCTGCATTTAGGATGGATTGTAGGAATAAACACATCTGATGACTCCTCTGGTTCAATCATGCCGGATCAAAGTCTGCAGGGAAATGTGTAATCTTCACAGTAGGCAAATATGGGATAAGGACTGCCTTGCACTTTTGATGTCTTAAAAGCAAACTATGTCACCCAGCTCTTTACGATATGCTTCAAAATTTTGTCTGATTAGAGAGGTACAGTTTTCATCAACAGAAATCCGTTCTGTAAGCCTGTGACTTAATGCAGCTGTGCATGTATTTACTTACTCTGTAAAGATTTAAAAATATGTTTTTTTGATTTATTTCTTCATGTGGTTCTTGATAGTTCTTCATCTACAGTCTATTGCAAGAGAGCTGCACAAAAAGTGAAGTTACCTTTATGTAAGTCCCTGTTGATGACAAGTTTTGATGTATTTTGCTTTGGTTTACTGCTTTTTGAGCCCTATTGAACAGTTCACCCTCCATGTATCCAAGAAGTATAACATCCCTAACAGACATGCTACAATAACTTCAGATGGTGGTATGCTCAGAGAAAAACAGAAGGAAAGGAAAACTATCTCTGCAGGTAATCTTTAAATAATATTCCTTCTTATAAAACTTCTTCTAGAAGAGGAAAAAATACCTGATTGCCAAGTGACCAAGACTAAGGCATGCTGCATTTCCCCATCACCTTCATAAGAACCCAGGGCAGTTTTTCCAGCTCAGTCTAAAGCAGCCTTCATTTTATTCCATCAGCATTCTTACTAGAACAGACATTAATAAAAGACTCTGATATAACCCCATAAAATGCCTGTCCCCAAGTCAAAGCACATACACTGTTTCTGAACACGTTTCCTTTATTACCCAAAAGAATTGTTAGTACCCAACAGGTTTTGAGTTATGCCAGCTTGGCTGACCAGACTTCAGTCATTACAGCAGAAAATGCAGTGTAAACAAAAACATATCCTCCAACAATTACAATACCAAATTCAGGACCATTTTGCAGAATTTCCCTTATCTCTTTTAGACTATAATGTCCAATTTTACTTACAAATAAAATTAGATTAGACTTAAAGAGATCAAAGGGAACCTTGTTTCTGGACAGATGTAGGCTAATTGGCAATGCCTTGACCCTCACAGGGGTCTGCAGTCAGTGCAGTACATAAAGAGCTGTTACAGTTAATGGGTTAGTTCTAATTGCACCTTCTTTCCCTGAACACCACACTAAAAATATACCCCATGGAGACAGAATGTGCTGCTTGGTCATTCACACAAGACTTGGGCACTCAGGAAAACTTACACAGTGCTTACAGTAGGAACTAAAGCACACAAGTGTGACATGATTTGTTAAAACTGAGAGGTAGAAAATATAGGGCAGGGAGTACACTACAAAGGAGCTGACTTAGCTGTTTCTTACGAAGTTTAGACTTCACAGACACTACAGATTTCTGGATGAAATGTGCCTCCATAGAGACACTCACTCTCCTGTCCTCTCTTTACTACATTTACTAATGTTCCAGAATAATGTTTACAGAATATTAACATCTAGAAACACTGCATTAACGAAGTCACCTATTCATAGGAAGATTTGAAATCCCTACATCCCTACTGACTGAAGTCAATCAAAACCCAAAGGATGAATTAACCACTAACCAAATGGGAAGTGAAAACCAGCGTCCTCCCCATCACAAGTCATCACTCTAAGCAGCTTGAAGCTTTCTCTGAATCATAAAATACTGATCAGTAGCAGAAACTGAATTTCATGGGATGAACCACTAGATTCTTCCTGAGGAGGACTCCTTATTCTTTTATAGATGGAGCAGAAGCACCCCAAGAGTGAAATCGAGATTTCACACTAATGTAGCATGGAAATAATAAGGCCACATCTCATACAATTTTCAGCCTGATCAGAGCACCAGTCTCCTCGCAGACTGCAGAGAAGACTTATTTCTGTTGTGACTTTTTCTTGTGCAACTTTATATTAAACTAGCAAGATTATTGACCACATTTCTGGCATTCCTAAAATAACATTCAGAAACCAGAGGATAGAATGCTGTCTAACACTGGGAAGTGGTCAATTTGGAGTTAAGAACAAGATTTAACCTTAAAAATGAAAACGTTCAGGGTATGGGTGAGATAATAGAGCATTTTGCACAGATTGCAGGTGCTGTAGGCATTTTCTATGGAAATAAAGCAAGATAAGCACATTTTTAAAAAATAAAAATATCTAGAAACACAAAAAAAATTCCCTCCACCAAGTTTTTTTTTCATCTTTAGAGGATGCATACAAAATACTCAATTATCAGAGCTGAGGGAGAGGTATTGAGATTCAAACAAATCAGCTTCTCCAGTTTGCACTAAAATACACAGGATATGGTACCAAGACTACGTGCTTTCTTCTAATCTTCTGCTGAGGATAAAATACCACAGAACACAGCTTCCCCTAAAAATCTGTTGGCATTCAGACTGTACTAAAAGTCCTGATGTTTGGATACCCAGCAACTGGATTTTTCCATTGACTTGCTTAGGTAATGAAAAGAGCACATCTATTTCACAGACCTCCTTACACACTTTCAGGAGCAAAAATGCCATATTTCCCTACAACCATAATTTTGCATTTCAAGCTAAAACCAGTTGTAAACAGCTCAAACACAGAGGCAAAAATTCATACTAAACCTGGAGTCTGGTAGATAAACTGTTGCCATGGGCCTATCCATCTTTCATGATCAAGAGATAGTTTCTACCAATTTCTGTGTGGATGTCTCTGAGACAGTATAGGATAGGGACAAAACACACTATTCTTTTTCCTCAGGCTTATTTCTGTCATGATTTCAAAAGTGGAAGGCAATCAACCTGCAGGACTCTTCATTAGAGGAAAGCTGACATTTATATCACATTGCAAATGTTACAGGGCTTTCCCCTCCCCCTACAACGAAAATAAGAAGAATCCCCTGAAATTCTATAATATGACTATAGAACTTTTTCTCCCCATGGCAATTTTAGATTACTAGATTGCCTTTAATGAAAAAAGGAATGATTTACACACATGCTCCTCTGCCGTTTAACACCTACAGGCACACTGTACACCATGGAAAGGCCAGGTTCCAACTTCAGGGCTGAGGACCCTGTTGAGTGTCTGGGACCAAAAGTGACAACAAATCACTTAGGGAATTCACATCCCTGTGAATTTAGGTGCTGTCTGCTCTCTAAGAAAAATCCTTTGTTACAGTGATACCATACCCCTGGGACCCTGAAAAAACCCAGTTACCACCCTAAACAGTGACAAACCCTGTGGTCTTTCCCTAGCACTTCTGAATAAGCCAGGACTAATTCCAAAAACCAAGCACACTTTCATACAGCAAATACAAATGTTTCATTAGCACCAGGCTGAATTTGGAGGAAGAGGTCCCAAAAAGCACTCTTCCCCAGCAGCACTACAGCACACGCCTTGGCTGACCTTTAGAATACACTGGTTAAGTTCTTGCGTAAACCAGACAGCCCTTCAAGGGAGGCTGCTTTTTCCCTTTCAGTGCCCACTTCCAGAGAGGGGAATATGAAGTTTTAATTGCTGCTGCACAGTGAGGTAGTCCCAGGTACCCCAGCAGGGTCTGGACTGTGCTTGCAGCCACCCCACAGCTTTTTGTCCCCCAGCCTTGCCCCACACCACCACACCAGGCTTGTGCTGCTCAAGACACACAACCAGTTCTTGCTTGAGTCTGTGATACTCCACAGATGTGGAAAGCCAGGTCACTTCATTCATCAGTTTTATTATGAGAGTAGGGGCCTTACCTGGCCAAACCATCTGGCATTTTTACACCTTAACCATTGTACATCTTGATAACCATTTGTACATCTTAACTTTAAGCATTAAGCTGATTCCAGACTTAGGCTCAACATTTAAATAAATTAAAGTTCAAAAAATTAGCAGTCTTCTGTCAATTTATAACTCCAGAACCAGCTTAACAGATAGGAAACATTTTATATTAAAAAAAAAAAAAAAAGGTCATGCATTTAGCCTGACAACCTGGATATTAAGTTTCATCACTGTGGGATTTCAAATGATTGAATATAAATCTCCCAAATCAGGCAACATAGAAGGTGATGGGCTTGATCACTGACAGGCATTTAGTAACTCCATTTCCTTGCTGGAGTATAAGGGCACTGAAAGATGGCATGCTTATTGAACAATCTATTTTCTTACTCAGCATGCAAGGGTTTTCTTAACAGGTAAAAAATGAAGCAGAATGAACTTAATCAGCACAGCATCCTGTCTTCTAAAACAATATGAAATTGTAATAGCACTTGAAGACCAGAGTGTGACAAACCCTCATGCAAAGTCAATAATTGAACTTTGGTCCTAGGCAGCCTTGCCTACTGATCTGTTTAATACAAGCTATAGGCCTTGTCAAAAATGTCCTATTTTGTTTATGTACTTAAACCATTAATCAGAAAAAGTGTGACTGAGGTGATGGTATCTCAGTAGAAAACACTTTGGCATCTTGCTCTAGCTTCTCTCTCATCTCCCTCCTTAGAATACAAAAACTCCTAAGAGCTTGTGTTTTCCTTACATATCAACTGTAATTAGTCAAGAGGATGTTCAGGGAGCTTGACACAAGAAAACTGAAAAAATTACTTCTTTTTTATTTAGTTCCTGCTTGTGGTTCCTGGGTAAGAGCCATGCATAACAAACATATGAACTGCTGACCTCCGGGATGGATTTTACCAACATGAAAGATCCACGGTTTAAAATTATTTTCTGGGCAAAGCCTTTCTTACAGCTGAGCTGGTGTAAACATTAAGCGAATGTGTATCTCCTATTTAAAGAAGACTACATGAAAAAAAAAACAAAAAAACATACACAGATAATACAGATATACACAAGATCATCCTAACTGGGAACAAAATTCCAGAATAGTAACATCAAAGCTAAATTTAGCCTCAGAGCCTTCACATGCAGTGCTGAGTCTTTCTTTCACTAGCTGTTCATTCAAACATTTCCAGGCTTTATTTTACTGCTGGTATTCAGGGTTTTAAAATCAGTCCTGAATAAGTCTTGTCAGTGGGGAGAAGTGATCAATACAAGCAAAATGTTGATCTTGTCTTCAGAGCTACTTGTAGAGGGAATAGGTTGTTGCTGGCCATGCAGGTATTTCACTGAGCTGAAGAAATCCTCTGAGTGTCTGACTTAACAACCTTTCTCACCTTGCAGTTTCAAAGGAACTAATTTGGCACACCATAAAATGTTAATTTTCCAGGTGTTTCCTTAGAGGAAAGACATGACTTCTCTTCATTAAAAAAAAATTCTCAGGCTTCAAATTGTAACCTTTCTTTTTTTAATTTAAAAGTGAGCTGGGGAAAGGGGGTGTCACAATCAGGTAGCAAAGCCAAAGTCACAGATGGGTGACCTTCACTACACCAAAACCCTAATGCTCACACCAAGAAATAAATGATTATGCCTTATGAACTCAGGAAAGGGTAATCAAACTGAAATCAACACCATTTTTATCTCACAGCACCAAGAGTTACAGCACTTCCTTCCCAGCACACAGCAGCTGCAGGTCGGCAGGGGTGAGCTGGCTGTAGGACAGCCTGATCCTAGCCCTCTGTCCCATCTCCCTTCCCAAATGGAAAAAAAAAAGAAGGCACATCTTCAAAAAATCCTTTGAAATAAACACAGAGGTTTCAAACAAACCTCTCCCAAGTGTACTTCAGTCACCAAAATCTCACTAACATGCTTCATGTCAAATGCTCCCCAAGGCAGAAGCATCTGCAGAAGTAGCCTCTACTCTCAAAAACTGGAGATGGGACTTGGAGAAGTAGGTCTTTGGCATGTGTAAGTCAGTAAGGTTCTTTTTGGTCTATAGCATTTGCCTCAGTAAACAATAAATTATGTCCAATTTCTACTGTCAGTCCTTCTCTCTAAAGAAATAATCCCCCCTCAAAAAGCTGGTCTTTAGACTTCAAGGCTGAGGTGGCAGAAAGATGCATGAAAAAAAATTAAGATGGAGAAAAGACAGAAAAATATGCAGGAAGGAAGGAAGACAAGGGAAAAAAACATTAGAATCACTACTTGATTATGTCTCCAGAGAAACTGCCCTAGTAAGCACAACAACTCGATGTTACCTATTTGTATCTTATCACATCCATGTCAGCATTGCCTAATTTATTGTATACTTTAATAGCCATATTTGTATTAGTTTCTGCTCCACACTGTCAACATTGCTTGCAAAATGCAGACTACAGCATTTCCCCCGTACATCAGCACCACCAATAGCCAGAAAACAGAAAACAAATTCTGGGTTTGGAGCATACTGTAGGGCTAATAATTTATATACACCAGAACAAAGGCAGCTGGAGTTCATTTTTATTACCTCTCAAGACAAAACTGCAGATCTGGCTTTGTTATTCGTGTGGACAAGATGGCAGGGACGTCGCTAAGGAAACATGACAAGAACACTACAAGATGCTATCTTAGCCTTAGTTGAGTTTTTCCAGAGGGAAACAAAATGAATCGTACTTGCAAAGAGCACAAGCACTTTAAATTGCTCAAAAATCTGGAGGAGCTGGTCCCCTGCTCTCTCTGCACATGGCTGGCAGGTGCTACACATACTACAGCAAAGCAGAATCAAGCCCTGAATGTAATATCAGCACTAGTTAAAGTGAGAAACCAGGGGAAGGGACAGTGAGGAGGAAAGCCAAATTCATTGCTACATTAGATTCCAGGTAATAAAGCAGAGCACAAGTACTATGCTGTTGTCACTGCTCAGCTGGTTGTGCACCACAGAAGAAGATGGGGGAGATCTTGCTCTCTCTCACAAGGTAATAGTGCCCCAGCAAAAACTGACACTAGGGAAAAACTCCACAACAGAAGTTCTTTATTCATCCTTATAAGAGCTAGAGTAGTCTCTGGGTAATCTCTTTTCTGTTCCATTTAGTTACTAAACAAGGGTCTCTGCATCACTAATTCAATGTTTAATCTTCATGGTTCATTTTAAATGCTTCAGTTATTGATGTCAACTATTCCCTCAGTTTCTGCACAGGAACAGTCTCTGGTTTTATACAACACTGTCAGAATGAAGATTCAAGATGCACTTAAATACCAGCTTGGCTTTTGTGACAGGAAAGGTTGCAAGTGGAGACCTGTTTCAGCAGGTCTTAATCAAATCGAGAGAGAATTAAATTTTGTAACCTTTAGCAAGGCTGTGCTAAGGGGAAACAGGAATGTTCTTTTCCCTAAACCTGAGAAACACAAAGTAGGCTATTCTCTCACTGAGAGAAATCCCAGGCCAGCGATTTCTGTAAACTTTTGATGCAAAAAAATCAGTCACCTTCCTTTCTCTCAAAGCCTTATAGATGTGCCTGCACTCCATTCTTGGGCTTCAAAGCACCCTTCACTTCTGGGTGTGCAAAGGTGGAGAGACTTCCAACCCAGTTCTGCATTTCTTAGACACTCAAAAGTCTCCATAACCCTGAGCCATCAGCTCCCAAAGTCCTACCTCTCTTGCAAAACAGAAAGGGATGTGGGGTTTTTTTTTACTAAGCTGAAAAATCTGTTTAGT
Organism: Zosterops lateralis; assembly: GCF_965231275.1. Lineage (NCBI taxonomy): Eukaryota > Metazoa > Chordata > Aves > Passeriformes > Zosteropidae > Zosterops > Zosterops lateralis. The sequence goes on along the minus strand of NC_139764.1, from coordinate 33,697,853 downwards.
ATAATCCCCCTCCAGAGGCTCACTTGCTGGTGGTCATTATCAGCTTTTAACATTGAGCCTCTTAATGTCCCCAGGCAGCTGCAGAGGCACATTAGCTTAATTCTGTAGACAGAGAGCAGAGGCAAAGATGCATACCCTGACATGAGCAGGGAGTCCACCTGAAACAGCCAAGCCACAGCACAAATCTCTTGACGTGTAGCCTCACACTGCTTCTTTCCATGACCACAACTTAATCCCTCTTCATTACAGAGCCACGGAGGAGACAAAATGTCACAATATATTTAAGCCTCCATAGAGGTAAAGGACAAAGACCCCTGTGGCTCACTGTGCAATAGCAATCAGTACCACTTTCCACAGTCCACTTGCAAGAAACCACTTCTGGAACTAATTTAATGCCTCAAATTTGCCTCTGCATTTAATCAATCACTGAAGCCCCAGATCATGCTGGGACAGTCAGATGATGTTATCAATTTCACTGCTAATGAGCACTGAAGAAGAGAACAGTTTTCAGCAAGTACAAATGAAAGTGTTAGGTGCTGTTTGCACACACTGAACAGAGAACAGCTGCATATCCTTCTCTCAGAGGCAGTTACCTGTGCCCAGAAATGACAACAGGTATCAGCAGGTCTTCTGAATGTTATGATTTCCTGGAGCTAGTTCAAGTGTCCCTCTAAACTAGGAGAAGTACCACTGTTAGCAGGGTAGGCACACTGGTGGAAAAACTACATAAACAAAACCCAAATGTGGGTACTGGGACTGCCCCAGAATAAAAATGCTGTAAGATGAGATGAAAATTGGGTTTCTAAGTGAAGTCAACTACCTTGGGGCATTTGATTCAGCAATGTGCAACAGCAAGATAAAAGTAAGAATTTAAGAACGTGTTGGTATCCTGCTTTTGAAGTGTATTTGTGCATTCAGCCAGCAAAGGTAATGGTAGGTGATTTTAGAAAGTTGCACTTAAATTCCTAGTCACGTTTCAAATGCAATTCATTCTTAAAAAAAAAAAAAAAAATTAAAAGTTGAACATGTTCTAAATGCTTGTTCCTAGTCCTGTTGAAGTCTGGGGAAATTTTGCCAACCATGTCACAAGAACAGATGAACTGGAGAGAAGGCACAAAGTTAGATGTCTGTAATCCTGTGACCTTGCCAAGGAAGTACACAGTGCACCAGACAACAGGACAGCATGGCACAGTATTCCCCTCACTAGAAAGTGGGCTGCATCAATCAGTCAGTGGCAGAGAGCCCCAGAGCCATCACTGATCTGCCTTCACTAGTGGTTTTGTGGCTGTAATCTAAACGTAATCACTCCCCAACTAGAAAATCGAAAAAAGATTAGGGCAACCTGGAAAATTCTCTTAAACAGCCCCCATATAACCAGACCCTCTCATGTGAGAGAGTATCTGAGACCTTAACAGAGAAAGGAACCATCAACAGAAACCAAGGAGAACTGTGCTCTTTCTAGAGAGACTTTGACAGGCTTGAGAAGTGGACCTGTGAAAACCTCATGAAGTTCCACAAGAGCAAGTGCAAGGTCCTGCACCTGGTCAAGGTAATCCCAAGCACAAATACAGGTTGGGTGGACAATGGAAGCTTGACATGAGCCAGCAATGTGCACTTGCAGCCCAGAAAGCCAACGAAATCCCGGGCTGCATCTATACCAGTGTGGCCAGCAGGTCTAGGGGAGAGATTCTGCCCTTCTACTCCACTCTGGTGACATCCCACCTGCAGTGCTGGGGTCCCTAACACAAGAAAGGCTGGACCTGCTGGAGTGAGTCCAAAGGCCATGAAGATGATCAGAAGGCTGGAACACCTCTCCTGAAGACAAGCTGAGAAAGTTGGGTCTGTTCACCTTGGAGAAGAGAAGGCTCTGGAAGACCTGACAGCATCTTCCAGTTCCTAAAGAGACCCTGCAAGAAAACTGGTGATACAAATTTTAAAAGGGCATGTAGTGATAGAACAAGGGGGAATTGCTTTAAAGTGAAAGAGGGCAGGCTTAGATTAGATATTAGGAAAAAATGTTTTACTGTGAGGGTGGTGAGGGACTGGAACAGGGTGCTCAGGGGAGTGGCTGCCCCATCCCTGGAAGTGTTCATGGCCAGGTTGGATGGAATTTAAGTAACCTGATCTAGCAGAAAGTGTTGCTGCCCACGGCAGGAGGATTGGAACTAGATGATCATTAAAGGTCCCTTCCAACCCAAACCATTCTGAGTCTCTGAAAAGAAAACAAAGATACAGAGATGAAGAAATCCATCCAGTCAACACAGCAAGCCCATGGAAGACACAATTCTTTTGTCCCTCCTAAAACCTTGACTTAAAAGAAGCCAAGTGACAGGTTTCAGGAAAGAAGGGATAAAGAGAAAAACAAACAAACAAACAAACAAAAAAAATCCAGACCATATGTCCCTGTCAATTAATGCCCATTACTCTTGTTTCTGAAGCTACCAGAAGGAAAATCTTGCTTATAAGAATCCATACTGTCCACATCCTTCCCAGTGTAAAAGGCTATGTGCTTTCTTGCTCTAAATAGGAAAATGTTCTCTATCCTTGTATGATCCACAGACTGAAGGGAAATGCACCATTTGATGTAAATCATCAGAAGGAAACACAAATGATCCCTGTGGAGAGCTAACCCCTTCTTCTATCTGCATCTGTCAAGTTTGGCTCATGACAGAATTATGACCCCAAAATAACATTTTAATAAGCGTTTACATGCTAGCACTCCCCAAAGACTATGCTGATAAAATTCTGCCTCAGAACTAATTATGCTTCAAGACAAGGCTACCCTCAGTGGATGTGGCAGCAAAAAATGGGACAGGGAGAGATCAGTCCTTGGCAAGCTCTGGGCTCCTCCTTGTGGATGTCTTCGCAAAACTGCATGCTTTGCATATATTCCTGTGGAAGGAAGGAAGAAAGCAGCTCAATTCATGGTTCAACGTGTCTGGAATTTCCAGTGCCTATGGTAGTTTTTTTTTTTAAATATGTGACTCTATTAGCATGTGTCCCCTTCTCCTTCCACCCTTCACTCCAATGGGACAAGGAGGGACAGGTCAGCTGGCTGTTCACCTTGAATCTCTTCTTGCTGTGGTGTTCAGCATCAGAGCACTGGAAAGGAAACATTACAGCAGCCATTTGACAGACCCCTTCCAACCTCACCAATTCTGCTATTCTGTGAGACTGTGGACGAGGCCAGACATTATCATTGCATGTGCACAGGTGAGAAAACACACACCTGGAGACGTGAGGGAGATAAAACATCTTGGTGTTTCACATTCCCTCCTACAAATTTCGGATCAGTCTCTATCTGCCCGAGACCATGGGAGCAGCAAGGAGACAGAACAAAAGTGAATGAAGATTTTAAATCTTCCCTTTTTCATCTTAGTGCCAGAAAAAAGAAAAAAAAAAAAAAAAAAAAAAAAAAAAAAAGAGAGCGACTTCTTCTGCTGATAAAAAATCCTCAGCTTGGTAGAGATAAGAGGAAAAATTAAGTCCATTCCAATACCAGCAGAGAGGAACGGCTCAGCTTTTGAAATCCCTATATCAAGACTCAGACTACTGCTACAAGTAAATATTCCCACAGTAGTCCTGAAAACAGTGGGTGTCTCAAGCACATCCTTGAGCTATTCAGCACATAGCCCTTCCCAAAGCAGGTGGCTTAGAGCCACAGGGTAGTCCACTGTTGCATGGCTATTCACTAGGGCATCAAACATTATAGTAGTGTGTGTGTTCAAGGAGTGAAAAGAGCTGAGGAGTCCTCCCACAGTCAACCAAGCCACATAATTCATTCAAGAAAAGCATCAGTGGGGTTTATCTTGCCCACACTAAACATCCCTGTTCTGATGGCAAGGTATATTTTCCCTCTAGAATGGGTACCTAACATAGATCCACTGGCTCTTTGCTACCATGGTTCTTTAGCTTTTCCCTCCCCTTTCTCCCTTGTACTGTCACTCCTAAACAGCTTCTCAACCTTCATTTCGCTGGTCAGATAAGAAAAGTTGTTGAAGTCTCTTCTTGTACATTATGAGTGAATAGACCTGGGGCTGTGCTAACACCTATCCTACTCTAAGTTTATTTTCCTTGAACACAGTGACCAGAACTATCAGATATAGATAAGATACACAGAGAGAGAGAGAGAGAGAGAGAGAGAGAGAGAGAGAGAGAGAGAGAGATAAGATATAGAGATATCTCAGGATCAGAGATTAACTTTTCCAGAGCATTCTTCCCTGGCTTGAGTGGGAATACCTTAACAGAAACATCCTGTGCTTGCTTTTGATACTAGGATGCTGTAGCTACATACACACTGACATATACATGTAGTCTTCAGATCTGCAATCTCCAATATGCAAAAGAAATTCCTACATGAAATGGTGAATCTGGAGTCTCTGTCCTCAAGAAAGCTTCTATTTTATAATGTTCATCTGCTACTGTATCAGCAGAAAATTGTTTCTCTTCTGCCATAAGTGAAGTTTGTTATTCTGGTTAACCTTCAATGTTCATATTGTATTAAAAGAAATATATTTCCTTGACCCACAAGTGATGAATATAATTTTGATCTGTTTTAATTAAGAAATAGTATTTCCTGACTTCGCTAATGATTTCTGAACTCCACCTCTCTAATAGTCTATCTGTACACTCCAAAGATATTCTATGTCTTCATCTCTGGAAACTGCTTTGGTAGGAGCTGGAGAAATTTTAGGGAGAGACTTTTGGCCCTTTTTGTACAACGCATGATGTGCACCAGTACCTCTGACCAAAAGCACCCAGAACTTCACACCAAAGAGATTTCAGTGCATGCCTGGCCTCTCAGCTCTCCATCTCACAGCTCTGAGGAAACCCTTTGCTCTGTCTGCTCTCAGGACAAGAGCTGTGCTGTAAGACAATGTTTACTCATTCTGGCACATGCAGTGTATCAGAGTTTGAGTATCAGCCTGAGGTGCATGCTGCTCATGCTTTATCTGTTTACCTGGTTTTTTTATCTGTTTACAGAAACTAGACCATGCTCAGCTCTAAAGGAGTCATATGCAGTATCACCCATCAACCACAGAAAGGGGAAAAACTGCAGCAGTGCAAAAGGTCAATATCTCAGCCTGAGTTTAGCATTGCCAGAGATCATTACAACTTCAAAAGCATATTTTCATGAAGAAACAAGGCAGTAACAATCCTTTAGTTTGGGCTTTGATTCTTTAAGAATATCTATCCAAAATTCAAGCCACTACTCTAAGGAACAGTAAGTATAGCAGCATATGTCCTTAGACAACCTGAGAAGGATTAACAATAGTTATTTATTTTCTGAGATGACTGTGTAATCTGCAATGATAACTTATTTCTTCATCCTACAGGCTCATAAGACTCTCTACATGGGCTATATAATCTGAAAGAAAAAGACTTTCATCTAGTGATTATAAGAAATAAATAAAAAGCTTGCTGCAGGAAGACGAGACATCCCTTTGGCTGTGTAACGTTGCCATCTAGTGATTGTCTCCAAATGTTACAGACGAGATATCCCACCCTGTTGTGCTTAAATTGCCTGGTCTCAAAACCTCAATCATCAGGGAATGTCATATCATACACTCCATCCTGGCCGGAAAAAGCCAGTCAAACTGATTTGTAACTCTGCTCTAGAGCCATCTTTTCTATATACATATCATAAAATTACAGAATAGTTTGGGTTGGAAAGCCAATTAAAGGCCATTAGGTCCAATGCTCCTGCAATGATCAAGAGTATCTTCAACTAGATCAGATGCTCAGAACCCCATGTAACTTGACTTTGAATGTTTCCAGGCATGGATGAGGCATTTTCCACCCCTCTGGGAAACCTATTCAAGTGTTTCACCACCCTACTCATCATGAAAAGTCCCTTTAATCTAAATCTACCTTCTTTTAGTTAAAAACCATTACCCCTTCTCCTATTGCAACAGACCCTGCAAAAACTTTGTCCCCATATATATTCACTGCATACATACTCATGTGTGTGTGTGTGTGTGTATATATATACGTATATCTATCTTCAGGGTAAATAGATACAAACTAAATGTTGCCTCCTAATCCATTGACCAAAGCAGATTTTGTTCTAATTAAGGCTCTAAGTTAATGGTGATCTATAAAGAGAGGGATAATAGAATAAATTGCCCAGAAGTCAACAGTGAGGATAGCTACTGGAAAAGTGAAAACCTGCACCAATGCTTATTCCATATTCAGATTTGAAAACTCAGCAGATAATCATTCACTATGATTAACCTTGGGTAGGGAACACTTTTCCCACAACAGGAATAATACAGATACCCAAGATACCCCAAAAAGGAGGATAGAGGAGAGCAGTGGGCAACAACAAAAACAAACACCAAGTGAAGAAATGCAACTCAATAAAAACTTTTAAGGATGAAAGCACACCCAAATCCATTCAACATGGAGAGCTTTGAAATATGTGGCAGCATCAGCAGCAGGCAGTCTGAGAGGCAATATTTGTGTGTACTGGCTGTGTACCAGCAGCATAGGATATTTTAAAAGGTAGATTCTCACAATGATTTTTACCCTCAGGTCTTCCTATGTCTGGCTCAGGTGGTGGTCAATGGGAAAGATCAATGCAGTTTAAGAGACTCAAGACAGACCACTCAAAAAAATATACTGTTAATCTAAAACTATAGCTTCAAAGGGAGAAAACAAAAAGAATCACCAACTTACTGCTCCCAATTCCAAACCCTGGGCTGCTTGCACCATTGCAGTTTCTGTCAATAATAATAATCAGGCAAAAAAATAATGAAAGTAATTCAAAAACTGAAGTGAAATAAAGCAGCAAAATTTTATTTCCATTCTTAAGACATGGTTCAAAATATGTTGGAAGGAGTCAGAATTAGAAAGGTCAGATTCTGAAAAGAAACAAATGAGTTGCAAGTCCAAACCATCAAAATAAAATTATTCAAGACACAAAGTCATTAAGTTCACAATAGTACAGTCATACAGATAAAACAATGAAAAGCTGTTCAACTGGTGTCTCATTCTTCTTGAGTATTTGACAAGGCAATTACTGTCACATTTAGCATTTTCCTGTGTATTTCAGGAGACAAGGTCTAATTTTTCATCCTTTTGAGGAAGCCTCAACCAAAATGTCATGAGTAACTAGTGAGCTTTTTGTAAACACTCAGCAGAAAATCCATTTACAGGGCCAGTTGTGTGCACATACAGGTCCTTCTATGAGGCTCCTAATTCACCATCCTCCCCTCTCATAATTTGAGCACTTACAGTGAGAGCACAAGTATTCTTAAGAAATAAATCCATACAAATCAAGAGCAAAATAACCTGTGCCAAAAATATACCATTATCTATCAGCCTTTTTAGCAAAGATGTACTAAAGAGATCTGTAATTATCACCTGAGAAAATGTATATTGCCCAAAAAGCCGTGTACTCTGAAGAAGACAGCTGCAGATATTTATCAGTTTTTCTCTTCATTTTAAGTATATATTTGCAATTAAAAATTTTATCCAAAGATGGATCATGAGCTGATGATTGTCCACTTTCTTGAGCTGGGGGAAGATGCTTATTTAGAACAAACTTAATGAATTATTCTCCCATCACACATTTTTATGCTTCTCTGTTTGAAAACTGTTCTATTGACAGCATTTTTAGTTCAACTTTGATGTTGTAAGAAAAAGATTCAGAAAACTAGCAAGTGCTATTGCCTGAGGGCCTAATTCAAATATTCAACAAATACTCACTACAATGTTTCTTACAGCTTCCTGCTCCTGAGCATAGAACTTAGTAGAACTGTTTTTCAACTGCATTTTAATCATTATTTACTCCCATATTTATTCTTACAGTTGGGTGGGCTCTTTCTTTCAAGCTGATTTTTCAGACAAACCATGTCCATATTTTGGACATGCGCTAAAATGCAAACAGAAAATAAAGATCAGAACTGAAGCCTGCCTCCATCCAGCTACATATCTTAACCAGTAAACCACAAACACAGACACTCCAGACAGAGCTTTAAAGCTTACATACCACACTAAGCAGCAAAATTATCCCTTGTCTAAATGTAATTAAAAAGAAATCAGTCACACTAAACTCTATTTTGTAGGGTGTCTCCTACAGTAGACCAACTCCATGAGCACTTGCAGAATCAAGCAGCTCACAAGCCAAAGGCAGAAGAGGACTTTCATTCCTGTAGATTATATTCCTGTATGTATTCCTGGCCTGCAGAGTTCAGACAGCATTAATCCCCAAGGTGCTTCACTTGCCAAGAAAATGATAATCCCTAACATGTGCAGAGTGAAGACATTTGGGGAACTTCAGTCAAGTGAACATGCCCCTGCATAAATTAGAAACCTCTAGGGTCTAAACATTATCTAAACAAAACTCTTTGGGTCATAATTTAAGAATCAAGGACCTGAATTTATCCTAAATCAAGCATATAAAATCCAACATGAATTTAGTCTTGTTCCTACCATCCTTCCATGCAATGAGCCTTGAGCTGCAAGGGAGGTTCCTAAACTCTGTGAGACCACTAATACAGCAACCATAGTCAGAAGTTTAAGAAGGAGCAGAGAAAGCAGAGAGAGAGAGATGAAAGTAGGACAACCCTGCAGCAATCAGAAAAGAAAACCACTCACACATCTGCAAAGATGCATGCCTCAAAATTGCTTCTCTTCCACTAACAAGCCTGCTATGGAGACAGATTGACAAAAAACTTGTGAGCCATCTTATTCTGTATCTGTTGTTGTGCTTTCCAGATTTTATGGCCATCCAACAATAGCCTTTTCTTTCTGTAATTGGCTCTGCTCAATACTTCACAATCATTTTTATTCTCTGTCTCTCTGGAGAGTTAAAAGGATTTAGACTTCCACTCAGGAGAGAAATTAAACCTCTAATTAGACCAGGTGTGCCTAGAACTGCATTCCCCATGAAACCTAAATAATTCTACTTTAATTTTACAAATTTATAAATCATTAGAATGCAAAACCTGTAAATAGGAATTAGTCAGGAGCTTAAAACTGTACTGCAACACCAGGAATGAGTGTATGCTTCCCACGCTGAAAACATCCCATGAAGCATTAAATTCCTGCTCCAAAGCTCACTGGAATTAGTGAAAAGAGACCCATAGGGGTTTGGATCAAACCCGAACTCTGCAGGCATACAGTGTTTAACCAGATAGAGCTGCCCTGGCTTGGCAGAAACAGCTCACCCAATGTGCTATTTGAGCTTCCCAAGGCCATGTAGAGGCTTTGCATAAAGGATGAAAGCACAAGTAAAGCTGGACCTGTGGTGCTAAGTGCCTCTGAACAAGAAATAATCTGCCTGTGGCTCAGAGAAAATTAAAGCATAGAAGAAGAAACAATTTGCTTCAGGTCACATAGGAGAATCAGAATTTTGTTTTCAGATGATTCACATCATCTCAAATCCCACTCTTGCAGCTCATCCCCTCACTCTGAGCTCTGCCTGCTGCATTGGAAGGATGCACTTTTAAAAGCCTTCCTGGATAACACTATTGGTGCTGGGAAAAGCAGGTCTTCCTGAGTTAAACAGACATCAAACTCACTCTCTGCAAGGAAGAAAAGGTTATGCTGATAGTTCTGAGCAGACAGATCTGTGGAAGAAAAGGTTATCCTGATAGCTCTTCTGATCAAATGGATCTGGGGAGAAAGGTTACCCACACGTGTATCAAAAAGTGCTCAAAGGGCAGGGCCACTCATATCTCAACAGGCATTTCTTTGCTATTTATTGGATTGTTTGACTGTCCAAGAAAAAACATGTGGAAATCAAATAAATGGCATTCATGGTTCATCCCTGCTAATCTAAAAGGATGAAGTCTACTCACATTGGTCAGTTAAGCATCCACTGATTTTCTTAACCATGGAATAAGTGCTGGCACATCAGTAATTTAAAAAAAAAAAAAAAAAAAAAAAAAATTCTCCTAAATTTCATTTCCAAAAGGAAACAAACTTTTCTAACATTGGTTCTGAGCATATACTGTTTTCCCTAGGATCTCCCCCTCCTCAACTTACTCATAAATCTTCCTCATGGAAAATTAGGCTACCAGGCATTGCAAAATACCAAAGCAACAACAACAAAAAATACACTTCTAAAAGGTGACTTCAAGAATCATATGATAGCTAAGGACAAAACAATTATGACTTACAACAACCAAGGAAATACAGTTGATTAAAATAAGACTTGGATCCTAGTATTTTGGACAGCCTTTGACATGTACAAGAAAGAAAATACTGTTTAAAAAACAGTTTTCAGTCCATATTTTACTATTAATTCAAACAAACAGTAAGACAAATCTCATTGAAGAAAGATTCCACATTTCAAGTCTGCAGCATCCCTTAGCTCTTCTGCTTGCAGTAACTTTAGCTAATGATACCACATTTGCTCAATTTACCGTTTTTATTAAATGATGCTCAGCACAGAGTTCAAGGCTGTAGCCATGACGCAATTCTAAAATTTCTTTCTTAGAAAAGAGTAATGACTGGAAATAGATGAAGGGTTGTTTATCCGGTTCAATTTTAAAAACAACTCAAAGCAGATATTTTCATTACTATCCATCATCCTCTGCATTAGTCACTGAGATTAGTGCAGATGAAGTATAGCCTCTAGCTCACCTTTCCAGCTTATTACTCACAGGAGTGATCCTATTTATCTGAAAATAATGGATTTTTAAACTTTTCATAAGATAAGAGTAGGAGACTGGTTTAGTTGTGTCTAATGATTTTTCACTCTCCAAATTACAAGATAAGATCCTGCAATTCAATTCCATCAAGCAGATGGTGGGGGACTATTCTGTAACACCGCACAAGTCTGTACGATCCTGATTTTCATGTGTAAAAGATTCCACACAGAGGGAATCTTCACAGTTCTCAAGACATTTAAAAAAACCTGATATGGATATATGCATGTATGTATGAAGATTTTGCTTTCTAGCAAGAATATGGTTAGAATATTCCACTGCAATTACAGATACACACATTTGGAGATAAGCCTTGGGCTGCCTGGCCCCCTGAGATGGACTAGATGATTGTTGTAGTTACATTGCAGCTGAAATAGTCTATTTGAAGATGGCTGCAATGCAGGTATATGATTTTTATGTACAATATATGTTGATTAGGATTTCTGTGCAAGCCTGATGTTGTCTGAGGTTATGTGGTGCAGGGCTATGGAACTGGCCCTCTATCTGCTGAGCTGCATCCCAGCAGCTTCTTGAAGTTCCAGTGCTGGAAATTATCACCAAAAACCTGGTGTGATCTCAACTGAAAGTGTTTACAATATAAGTGTTACTAAAGGTTTCTAAACAAAATCATGTAGCTATAAAAAGAGATAGATAAGGGAAAATGAGAGAAGATCTGTACTGTTTTTTTCTGTTGAAAACATCTTACAATGTTATTATTGAAGCTCAGACCCATTTGAAGGTTTCCATAAACACTTAAGATAGTGATCACGTTCCATAACGGGCAACTTCAAAGTCACAACAAAACTGTGCTGACACAAAGAAAACTCCTTCAAGAACTGACTGGGCATAAGTTACAGCTACCTGTGCAGCACGTGTGCTGTTCTTGTACACCACACAAAGCCTTTGAGCAGCACAGCAGGGAAAGACTCCATGCAGAGAAATGCCGAGAGGCTGCCTGGGCGTGCAACTCTTCAGTGCTGGCCAAGAATATTTTATGTTAGCATGAAATATGCTGCCTGCTTCCTCTGCTGTGGACCCATAAGATGTGATCCACTCCCGTTTGGAGAAGTCACACAGATGTAAGCACAACTGAGAAGGGCAGTCACTGGTTTTATGACCTCTGGCAGCAACCAGCAAGGTGGCTTGTCCACAGAAGGATACCAGAAAGTAAATACACCCTCAAGACGTGTTCAATAAAACATAGAGGAAAAAGTGCTGCCAACCACCTGGATCAGGAACATAGCTTAACAAAGTCACAAGGCCAACAACTTTACAAGGGCCCACTATGGGTTCTGTGGCTCTTCATCTCAGGGTAACTTTAAAAGAACCTAAAAAAACTCCTTTTATAGGTCATTGTAAACTGCCTAGAAATATTGGACTTTAATACAAATCCCTAAACCTTGACTGAGGTGGTCCAGTGTGTCTCAGGACCCTTGTCCATGTTGCCTGGCCAGCCCTGGCACCAGAGGGGCAGTGAAAGGTTTGGTTCTGTGTGCTGAGATATGTCCCTGATCCTGTGAGTTCTTGCCTTTGGCAGAACGTGAACAGTGGCAAAGAATAAGGGAAGACTCTCATGAGAAATTCAACTGGGGTTTATTAAGCCCCTGAGAGACCTGTACACACCCAGGGAGAGCCCACAAAAAAGTGAGTTTTCTCTCTTGTACAGCACCTTAAGTATCGAGGTGGGGAAAGGGGAAGGGGACAGCTTGGAACCAATCCAATGGGTGAGGGGAGTGGCTCAGAACATAAATGACAGTCAATAGAACAAATCAGTAAATCCAGGGGAAGGGAGAACTGGGACCCTGCCAATCACTCAATATCCTCACTAGAATTTTCCAGACTTCAGGGCGAGGCTGTAAAGTGATGGACAGGACCCATAATTGTGATTGACACCTGACAATCACTTGGGGGAAACCAAGAAGGGTTTAACATGGAGCACATGGGACGAACCATTGTAACTTGTATCAAAACAGTGTAAAACAAAGAACAGATGCATGCAGAGAACTGGCAAAACCCAAAATGCACCACTACACTTGACTATCATTTAAGAAGAAAAATAATTCAACCTCCTACACCTTTTCACAGTACCATAAATGGAGGTACTACTCATTTTCGTTGAGTCAGATATGTCTGAGAGCTCAGCCATATAGTGCACTGATACAGAAGATACACCACCTACTTCATCTTCTTCAGCATTGTACACACAGGGAAACAATTCTAAATTTAGCAGCCTTCTTCTGGCAGCCCTTCAGTGTCTCCAAATCACAGTCCACACTAGAGATAAACAGAGAGGAAGAAGGATAAGGACTGACCCTGCAATCAAAATGAAGTTTGCAGCCTGGCATTAGCACTCTGAGAGTTCATCATAACCCACAGAATACATATAAATGTATATTCACGCATTTCCCATTTTTAAATGCATAATCAAAACACTTTCTAGTGCTCAATACTTCACCTCATGCCAGAAGGCAGGAGTATTTCACAAAGCAATTTGTGGCATTTTGGAGGTCTGTTTGTGCAGATCAATAAACACTGGAGTTCAGTTACACTTAATTTCAAAAGGTCAGCAAGCCTTTTACATTTTTTCAGAAAATCAACTGTTCTTAGGATCTTTATCTTGTTCAAAAAAAAGGTACTTCACTCCATGCCTGTGACAAAACAAGGTTTTAGAAATCTTTGACATTTGGCAGTACACATGAAAGCTGCATCAAAAGTACATTTGAACCCCAAAAAACAGCTGACCCTTTAAGCCACAGGAACAGCAAATAATTTTACAAACTTACAAAGCAATTGTAGAAGCAATCTGAAGGACAGAACCATCCATACTTGACTCAAGGAAGAATAATTAAAATTACATCAACTATACCAAGAAATATAACTATATCAGAAATTTTCAGTACCATACAACTGATCTTTAGCTCAATAAACTGTTAGGGATAAGACTGAAACTTTTATCAGGATGAATGCTCTCCCATGAGTTTTGTAAATTCCCCAAAACCTAGAGTAACCTGATGCCAGGTGTGACCATGTAGGGCCAATTCCCATACTTTTGAAAGACAGCAAAAAATATCTTCTGAAGATAAATCATGGAAATAGAAGTTTCTGTCACCATAAACGTTAAGTCTCAAACATTATTAGATTACAAGGAAGAAAAAAAAAATTAAAGTACTTTTTAAAAGGTATGCAAGGTCTTCAGTAAAAAGATCAGTATAAGTCAAACTTATTTGATAAGTAGCTAATACAGAGATGACTGAATGCAAGACATACATTTCTGCTTTCTACTGTGGTTATGCATGTTAAGTATGAAAAACCTCATGGGAGGCGAGGCATTTTGTACAGCAGACTGGAGGAAATTGTTTTAGAATAATCCATTTGAGGAAGGAGGAGAGAATGAACTCTTTCCTTCTTTTTAGTAACATTTTAGTTTCACCTAAAGGTCCAAGAAGCCCATAGCTGCTGTGCCAAGCACTCTGATGTTATGGATGTGCCTCAGCCTGTGAAACTGGGTTTTTTTACTGGCCATTCACCCTCTTCAACATTCTGCAATGCTTCCTGTGAAAGATGCTTGCACTACAATGTATGTTATTTTATTAAATGCCTCTGTGTTTACCAGGTAAGAGAAGTTCTCAGCACTGGCAGAGCGGTTCTCAATCTCTGGTGCCCAAATCTGTATCCTAACTACAAACACACTTTCTTAAAGTGAGCATGGTTAAAACTCTGCATCTGCATTTCTCAGCTGGTCACATTATTGACAATAGGACAGACCAATCCCAGATATAAGGGTATACACCCATGTTTTAAGGCACTGAGCATTTGGACTCTTCCTAATTAGGGATCTGGGGGATTATCTTTCAGGTAACATGCAGTGATCACTTCCATCCTGAACCTGTCAGAACAGCTGCAGCCCACAAGGACAAAGGAGCCCAGAGCAAAGGTGACAAGGAGAAAAGGCAGTCTCAAGTGTTCAAGGGGCAATCTGTGCAACAATCTCCTGAGGGATTTTGAGGCTCACCCACCTTAGAACAGTCATTTGTCTGGAGGGAGTATTTTACCATCATTTGAGATCAAGGAGGTTGGTGGATGAAGGATGAGAGGGATCACCACTAATGGACCACTAAAACCCAAACAGCCTCATAATAGAAACACGGTGCAGAGGGAACGCCCATCAGGCCTATAGAGTGCCTGCAACTAAGCCTGTTCTCACATGTTTTTCAGAATAGGGATTGATTTAAACAAGTGTTTTCCTTAAAGCAGGAGCTTAAGCAGTAGAAAAATCAATAGAAGCATTTATCAGGAAAAGACCAAAAAACAGTTACTTTTGATTCAAAATTAACGCCATGGGGAAAATCAGGTTCAGAGCGTATCCCTCCGTTCAAGCAGAATTAGAATTTGTAATGGAAAGTTGTGTAATATAATTGGCTAACTCTTAGCACGTCTTTGAACATCAACCTAAAACCTCCCTACAAGTAAAACGTTATCAAATTTTATTAGCAGTTATACACCAAAAAAAAAAAAAAAAAAAAAAAAAAAAAAAAAAAAAAAAAAAAAAAAATCAGTAAACCATACTGGAGATACCTGTTATTTAGCTGGGCAATAAACAGTAACTACAGCAGTTTCAGCTTTGTTTGGGAATTAATACAACTGATAACAAGACGTTTACAAGATTGCAAAAATGGGGTTTTTTAACATATGTTTGTGTAAAAATAATAGTAACTACATGAGTACATACATAAGCCTTGAATACACATACAGCCTTAGAACAACAGGCAACTTACAGATAGAGGAAGGCTTCTGTAGTGTGAACAAACTGGTGAAAAAATGCTGACAACTCCAACTTTTTTTACTACATTTTTAACACTAATACCTCTCTTTTTTAAAATCTTCTCTGCTGTCTCCTTTTCCTATCTCCATCTTGCTACTCCCTTCAGTTATCCCTCCTGAAGTAATTGGCCTGAGGTAATTACAAATCTTCAACACCTGCAGGTTGTAGCACTGGGCGCACCTTTTCTGCAGGCCTTCCCTAGAAGGTCACAGGTGAGCAGGGTTTGTGCTGTTGAATAGATTCCCTGGAAAAAAAAACAGTGGGGAAAAAATAACACTTCAGAAGCTGAGAAATGACAGATGCTCCCAGATTTCTATGTAATGCTGGCAAATATTGGAGTCCTTTTATCTCTTCTGTCCACAAGAGTTTTGCAGAGACAGCACAGGCTAGAAATGACACTGCAAACCAGAGACTAACGCAACCATTCTCCATCTGGGCACCAATGGCAAAGTGCCATCAAAAGCAAACAACTTCTTGTCCACAACACAGGAAGGACATTGACCTGTTAGATGAGTCCAGAGGAGAGTCACCAAGTTCAGACCAGAGCATAGAGCACTCTTCCAGTGAGGAAAGGCTGAGAGAATTGGGATTGTTCAGCCTGGAGCATAGAAGGCTTCAGAGTAACCTAATTGCAGCTCTCCAGTCCCTGAAGGGAACTTACAAGAAAGATGGAGCACAACTGTTTGCAAGAGCATCAACTAACATGACAAGGGGAACGGGTTCACATTGAAAGAGAGTAGGTTTAGATTAGATATTAGGGAAAAAGTTATTTACTGTGGGGGTGGTGAGGCACTGGAACAGGTTGCCCAGTGAAGAGGTGGATGCCCCATCCATGGCACCATTCCAGGTCAGACTGGATGGGGCTATGAAGAATCTGGTCAAGATGGAAGTGTCCCCTGCCTGTGGCAGGGGGTTTGGAACTAGATAATCTTCAAGGTCCTTTCTAACTCAAACATTCTACAATTCTATGGTTCTATGATTTTTCTATATTTTTTGTGCTGCTTTAGGTGTGGCACAGAGCAAGTGGCACAAGGCAGTCATAAAAGCCATGCTGTGCTTTCTCGCACACACCAGAATGGATATCATCACACCTGGATTAGGGTACTACAGAGGTTAAAAGCTACAGACCAGCTGGACAAAGATGGCCTACCAAAACTGGGTTGTACAGATTTTTTTAGCAATCCTCAGAAACCTTTTACCACCATTCATCTGTCAGAAATTGCTTTTTTCCAAGTTTCTCCAGCCTTTCTTTATATTTATCTCCCAGCAGTCCTGTTCCTTATACTGAGATACATGGAAATGATGGAGATGGGGCAATGCTCATATCTAGCAAATGTAAGACAGAAAGGCAAAGGAGTCTGCCCAGATAAATGTTACTCTGTGAGCAGAAATTTCCACTTGATCTGATAATCATATTGTTTTCATGCCTATATGTCCATATATTTTCATTCTTCTATGCCAGAATCAGCAGATGGACATTTCTCAGCCTCCCTGAGGACCTCTTGCCTCACATGCCTGCCTGACATGCACCCATAGGATTGCTGTCCACACCAGGCACAGCTGCAGCAGCCATTCCCACTGGAGAAATACAGCACAATGCAGAGTTCAGTGACTAATGAATGTACTGCTGCAGAGTGCAAAGGATCAATCAGTAAGTTCCTTCCCTCCTCCAGTGTAGTCCCTGAGCTCCCATCTCCCAGGAAGCATGTATGTTGGCCCAGTCAGTCACAGTCGTTCTGTCTTGCCCAAATAATTTTGATTGTGGATTAGTTTCAAAAGGAGAGCAGCCTCTTTATATCACAGGAGTCCACAACTTGGTGCTTTTGTTCTCTCTTGGGAGACAGAGGTTTGAGCCTCCATCTGCAGGAGTTAAAGCTAAGAGTAGGATCTCACTATAAGGTCATTGCATAAACACAAGAAGGGGACACTGGCATCATCACTTTGGTTAAACAAAGAGAGAGGACCAGACTCTGCTGCTTTTTTGTTTTGTGGGGTGGGGAAGAGCAAATAAAGGGGATGCATTGATGTCTGACTTCAGGGCATTGAGACACTGAAATCCTCCACGATCTACCAGAAGGAACCTGAGATTTTATTTTAAGGAAAGCAGTGAAAAGAACAAAATGGAAGGTCCAGTATGATCCTCATTTCCTATAACCACTGCCAGTACCTAGATGTTGGTGGCTTTATTCTCAGGACTATTGCCTTGAGAGTAGAGATGATGAAATTACATACAACTAGAGAGATTTTGCTGTCCCTCAGGATCTTCTCCATAATTCAACATTTCTCTCCTGTAATGCTGCAAAAATATAATGGGCTTTTTCATCTGCACAGAGAAATGGGGTGTCACAATACAAACAGTAATCTGACATGTGCAGAGCAGGATCATGCCATGTTTTGCTGAAGGGCATTTTGATAGGTTTTTTCATGTACTACTCCTGACCAAACCTGGCAATCAAACAGATGGAACAAAATGAGCACTTACTGACTAAAGCAGTGCCAGCCCCTCAGCAACCCAACTGTGTTCACATGGCACAAAAAACCAGCACAACGTTAATTCCCTCCTGTTCCCCTCAATAGAAAGAGACTTGGAGCATTATCCAATATACAGGGGAGAGCACTTAAGAGGTCAAACTCATCCCCAACAGACTGATGCCAGTGCCACAGCAGCAGCTGATTCTAAGGAGAGTATTTAACTGAAAACAGAACGTGGCACTGCTCTCTTCTTCTATTCAATTTCAGGTAACATTCATCATATACAGAAGGAAAAAAAATAAGAGTTTTTTTTGCTGCAACAATCCCCAGCATCCAGCAATGCTCTCCAAAGATAAATATAGGTCCAAAGTTCCTCCCCAACTTCAAATTACCTCCTAAATAGAGCATTAATTGTATGACACTCTTATGCAAGAATTAGAAAAAGGTGGCCCCAAAGACATCAAGCACATATCCCCATAAGATGGTTCACTCATATTTAAGGGGCCAAAACCACAAACCAATTTTACTGAATACATGGCCAATTATTCACAGCATCAGAATTAACATAATTAACATTGTAATGGATTTCTTCAAAAGGGAACTAGTATAATAATTACACAAGGCATTATAAATGGGAAACAAAGCCAACTACACATTTCAGAGGTTATTTTATGCAAATACTGTAGCTGTAGCATTCTGAGAATTCCATTGTAAGCTGAATTGTCCACTTCTGATTCTATGAATAATTGCATATCCATTTATTTCTAAAAACCTATTATTTATGTGCAATTTCTTTTGTCCTTCTAAATGGTATGGACCCATTTAGAGAAGCCACCTACATGACAACTTACCAATTATCCTTATAAAATGTTGCATTGCTTTGGATTAGCTACACATGTAATTAAATGCCAATTAACTGTTGTGTTCATATAAGTTAGCAAAAGTCTGTGAACCCCAGCAATATAACACTGCATCTAATTCTAAACAACTATTTCTAAAAGAAGGTGATTTACACATAATCACCCCAGAACTCAATAAAATTGCACTCAGTTTGGCATTAAAAAGATTAGTGAGTGTAGGTATCAATATTTAATGTGCAAGTAACAAGTGCCATTTTCCAGACCACCCCCAAACAAATTCATTCTCTGCTTCACTCCTCCAGTGCACCAACATTGCAGCCACTCTCCCATGTACAGCCATGAGCAGCTCCATGATGCCATGCATTTACTCACTCTGTTCACCTCAGGTGACACTGGCGTTTCACAAGTTGGCTTAGAGTTGGCAATTGCATTGCTCACACCTACTGCATCCATGCTGTGGTACTCTGCTTTCCTCTGGGTTCCACTGCTGAGCATCAGCATTGCTCAGAAGGGCTGGCCCTTGCTGATGTGGGTCCTCAGACCTGCAGTAATCATGACTCCCAGAATGGAGCTGACTCCTGCCTGGCTTGTTTGTTCATGTCTATGTGCAAAGCACACAGCAAACATTGAATTTGTTTCTTTTCAAGCTCCTTTTGTCTCTTTAAGCTCACCATAAAACTGCTGTAGTAGCATCTCCGTAGCTCCTGTGCCCAAGACACAGTGCCTGGCACTGCCTCAGGGGACAGCAGGGCAGCTGTGGGGTGCAGTGGGACCTGCCAGGGGAGTGATATGCTGCCACAAGTGGGTTATAGAGGCAGCAAGCAGGATTCAGTCCTGGAAGCCTCCACAACTTCTGAAAGACTGCAACATAGCCGTACCTGAGCTATGGATTGTCTTTTCCTCTGATCCTCAGTGATTTAATGCTGGGCTTTGAACAGTTTTCATTCTGAAGCAAACTCAGGCTACTTGTGTTATCATTATTCTGGAGGATCTGCCATGCCAGCAAACAGCTTTATATTTACAGCATTTAATAATGATACTTATTCTACTCATTATATAGTCATCTTTCTATATTCATGCATTTTTCTTCTCTTTCGGTGCCCTTCCGCTTCCAGCAAACAATTAATTTGTAGACAAAGCACTTGTATAGCCCTCAAATTATAAACCATTCAAAACATGGACAGTCCAAAAGGCAACACAAGAGAGACCTGGAGGGCCTGACTAGAAACTGTCCAGAAACTGTGAAATCACCCATGTATAAAATACACTGTCTGTCTCTTGTGCTCCAGATTGCTGAGTTAAAATGGCAACAGACAGAGCATGGGGACTGGAGAGGCATAAAATGGCCTGCAAAAGCATTTAAGTGCCATAGAGACATTTGGACTTGATAAGAACAGAAGATTGTTTACAGCCCTGTTTACTCCTGACCATGAATACTGTGCTTTGTGTCCAACAAGGACCTGAGCAAACCCAGCGCTCCGACACATTTGTTGCTCTGCTGAGACTCCGGAGGGCACAGACACTTCCCACTGGCACCATTGTGCAGGTGGCTTTCCTGAGGCTTTCTGCTCCAAATTATGATCCCCAGCCATATGGGGAACATATTCATTAAACACATACAGCCTTCAGAGCTGATGTCCCTCTGTACCCTCTTGTTTTTCATGTGGTCCTGTTCCCCCACATGCCCCCACACACCATGTTTTTGCAGGGATGGAGTTGCATGGAAGCCCAGCCTCCATGAGGTCTCACCACATCTTGTTCCAATGGCTGTCTGTGAGAAATAAATGAGAAAGACAGAAGATTATAAGTGTTCTGTTTTTGGTTGTTTGTTGGGTGTTTGGTTTTTTTAACATTTATTGGGATGTATGTCTAATGCCTAAGATTAGTATTTCATTTTTTCCTCTGAATATAAATACATTGCCTGTGGACATATCAGAAATACCCAATAATGAAACTGTGAGTTATTTTCCTGCTGGGGCAATGCTAATGAGTATTCTAGCAATGAAAATGGCTTCGCTGGCTTGTAAAATATAAAACAGCAGGGAACTCACTGGAGACCCCACAAGCATATGTCAATAAACCTAAATTATTCACAAGAACACAAGCCTCCCAAGATACCAGCTTCCCAGCCTCCTTTCATTTCCTGACTGTTCCTGACTGCCTCACATTTTGAGCAAAGTCAAAGACTAATTTTCTGTCTTCCTCAAGCCCACAAAGATTTTGCAGATGCCAAATAATCATATGAAAAGCATTTAGTTCAGATACAAACTGAATATTTTATTGGCTAATACTTCATATTTCCAATTGACATGCATTGCAAAGTGCAATAGCAATACAGGACAATTGTATCTAAGACCATAAACATCTGAACATAAATGACATTTCACCAGAGTGCTCTAGCAATGCACTCAGACACAGCACTGATACAGTGTGCTTTCATTCAGAATGTTGCTGTTCTTTGTTTCACTACTCTACATCAATCCTGACAATATTAGCATTTGTAATAATCACTAACCACTCTCATTTTGACACTTCCAGTGTACACTGCCAAGCTCTGCAGGGTGTTACAAGTGAAACAGAAGGTGCTAATCCCCACCAAAAGTCCCTCAGCCAAAATTCAGACCAATGTTTGGACTTTAATAAAAAAACCCCAACACATTAGAATAAAGTCCAGGCATCTGTTGTCATAAAAGCATTGTGATTGATGTATTTCATGTCCCTATTCATTATAAATCCATTTGGCACCCTTTATAACTGCCTAGCCTCAGAAAAGTTTATTTGATGTTCCTGTAGATGTCATATGTGCCCTGTGCTTTTATAGCACTCCTATTGTAATTCAACATTAATTATCTTTCTAATTAATGTACTGCATATTGCTGCAATATGAAATGCTCACATTTTGCAAATGAGAAAATTGAGCTCAGTTTCATCTGCTTTAATCCCATTTTACTTTTATTATAATTCAATACCAGACTTCTTCTCCTTCTTGGCTGGGTTACTGACACCCTGAACACACACAAGGGAACTATCTTCTGCATAGAAAAGATACATTTATTCTTTTCCAAGAGTAGACCTCCAATTTCTTTTTCAATACCATTTAGATATACTTTCCTGCTTTAGGATCATTACTGAATAGCTCATAAGGAAAATGGAGGCAACAGAAGTACTAATAGAACAGCATTTACCACTTACCAGAAATGTAGACATCATAAATACCTACAACTGCTGGAAAATGGTAAGTGTGAAGCAGATTACAAATACAGAAAAAAGGTGATATCAAAACATTGGTCAAAGAATAGAAAACACCCTCTTCTTTAGAAGCTAAATGATCCAATATATTCCTCAAATGTTGTGTGTCAAAAATTACATTCAAAGTTTTACTGCTGAGTACCATAATAAAAACCATAAAAGCTAAAATATGTAGAGAGTATAACATACAGAAATTGAAAATATATATACAAAACTGCATCCCTCATTTATGATAGAAAGTATATATGGTGAGTTTCCACAATAAGGAACTTAATTTTACTGTTTGGTTGGTTTAGCTGCTGTCAATAGCTGCAATCCTTGTGAGCTACTGGATTTGATAATGCCACCATCTCAAAGCACCTCACAGTTCTTTCTCATCCTGAATGTGCCAAAGGGCTTGAGGAAGGTACAAATTCTCCCTTTCTCCAGTGACATTAGGTCTAGCTTTCTTCCTTGTTACCCTACCATGTCATTTTTAACAGAACCAAACCTGTAACATACAGAAAGCTGCAAAAAAAAAATCATTTGACCCTCACACTCACAAATCTTATATTCATTCTTTAATGCCCATCACTAGCTGGCAATTACTGAGTATGTGAATATGTGCTGGGAAAAACGTGCAGATCAGACATAAGGAATTTTAGAATGTCACCTATAAAACATTCCCTCAGATAGCCAAACAGCCTCATTTTAAATAAAATTGCTGGTCAAAAGGTCTATTTTTAATATGTTTAAGAGCAGCCTATTTAGCCTCTTGAGACAGGATTTCCTCTTGAACTGTTTTGGAATACTTCACTGAACTTTAAGAGCACAGGCTAGCTATTACTGATCTATCAGTAATTCAGACAACCTGTTGTAACAGGAAGCAGTGCTCCTGCTTCAACATCATCTTGACCAAAGCCTTTTGAACTTACTTTTAGCAACTGCTTAGCAATGATTTTGACCTACTGCTGCAGCAAGTACAGCTGAGGCAAACAGCCATGGAATGCTGCTGGTTTTTCCAACGCCTACATGAAGGTTATAGGGAACCTCAGATTTATTTAAGATAGCTTTAGTGACCAGAAATTTTCATTTATTTAGTATTAACCCACTTCATTCTGATTCAGCTTGATCTTGTGGTTTCTATTTAGATCTTCCATCCTCACTGGTACCTGACTTTTGGTTTATTTTTTTTTAATGACCATTATTGCAGCTTTTAATTTTGAAAGAAAATTCACAGCTGTATTGATCCTCTCTTCCCACTACGTGAATACCAGTCTTCAGGACACTGGGATCTTAGCTACTCAGCCTAAAGGACCAACAGCTGCAGGGCTTTGCACCATCAGTGAGCTGTGCACAGGTGTCATTGCTGCAATAAACATGGCTAGAACAGGAGAAGAAAAGTAAAGGGTAATATGTTCGGAAACACAGAAAAACAAGATTTTGTGGAGACCTGAATGCAAAATGACAAGATGTTTCTAACTATGCACTGAAGTTAAGCTGTCTTAATCATTCCGCTGTCACTGGCAGACTTTTAGAAGACTTTTCTCACTAGCATTGAATGTCTGGGAGTTTGATGTATTTACAGTCAGCTAACAAAGTGTGCAGCAGATGCTCTCATAGAGTTCATTTGTGTGAACACCTCAAGTATCCAACACTTGAGTTTTCACTCTGGCCAAGGCACATCTACCACAAGCAATTATTTACCAGACAGAAGCTGAAAAACTATGAGGAAGAAGACTGTAACCTTCTCTACTGGCTAAATTAGCAACTGTGTGCCTATTATCCACATTCTTTCTCCGAGCTCTTTTTCCCTTGGATTCCTTTTCTTCAGAGATAAAAAAATATCTCTGGTGAGAAAAACAACCAGCTGCCAAAGACTGCTGCTTAACCAGCCTCTCAAGGGAAAACTGCAGCCTAAAAAGACAGCCTTTTATGAGGCCATTCACTGTTATACCATCTTGTGCACATTGGTCTTCTGGTTCCACCAAAGCACAGTCATTCTGCTCTGGACAGCTACAGCTCAAAGCTCTCAGACAGACATCTAGGAAAAGTCCACATCCTGGCTCTGATATGTACCATATGTACTACATACTTCATGAAGTAACTCAAGCAAAACCAAGTAAACATAGATAACCCAGGCAAAGGCTCCATTTCCAGTGATCTCAAACTTTGAAAAGAAAGAAAAACAATATTGCTGAAAGGGAGAGAAAATTTTCACCACTGAGGTCCCTTATTTTTTTCTTACATTGATCAGCACACAGAAAGGAGCAAAATACAACAACAAGACTTTCTGAAACTTCTTTTTACACTATGAACCTAGAAATTAAAATTATATATGAATCCTATGAACTTAGAAATTAAGAACCAAAATGACACTTCATGATTGCTTTAAAACACCTCTTAGAAAATCACTTCCAATCTACTGAATATATTTCCAATGATTTCAGCAGGTTTAATTACTGCATATATATTCCACACGGGATTCTACCAGAAAAAAGAAATCAAAGCTAGAAATCAGTGTTAAAAACACATAAGCTCTACTGGTTGTTCAAGAGAGTTCAGTGGCCTTCAGTGATACTAACTGCACAAGCAAGGACTGCCTGTGTAAATTAAGCCAGCAGAAACACATTTGCAAATTGCGTGGATATTTAAAAATTTTAAACTGGATGTTGTCCTGGTTTCTGTTTTATTTCATAGAAGTTAATGAAAAATAGCCTGAACATTACTGTGTTTTTTCTGCAAAGGATGTTCAGGCCTTGCAATACATATCATATTTAAACTTCACTCCCAGCTAAGCTACTTCTGAGCACACCATGAATTTGGTAGCCGATTTCTGGTTCTGAGCTTCAGTGAAAACATTCTTACCGTCTCCAAAAACACCCTGAATATAAAGAAGAGGAAATTATTACCCTTGATTCTATCCGCCAAAGAGTATAATTTAAAACAAAAGACTAACTTTTCTCTCTTATCATATTTCAGAATTTTTTTTTTCCTGTTAGAAAAAATCTCTGACAGAAGAATACAAAAATTTGCATTATGTTTGGTGTCTTCAATAGAACGTGAACATAAAGCAACCACTGGTCTGCCTTCATAGCTCTGGCATATACCTTGTACAGGTGCAGAAGACTAGAAAAGGTGACCAGCAACTGTGACACCAATCCAGAAAGTTCAAAAGTGGCTTTTAACTGCAAGAGCTTTCTTTGTTGCAACCAGACACTGCTCTAAGCTGCAGTCTACCTTTAGTCTAGATTTTGGAGTCCACACTTGGGGACTGTCCAAGGTTCTAGCCTGATCCATGGCTAAAAAACACAGATCAATCTGTGGAGCACCTGGATTCTGTGAGATGACTGTGGTCAACAGGCAATCCTGAGGGTTATTTAGAAAACCAAAGAAAACAGGCACTCATTCTAGTGGCTATCCCCAGTAGAAGAAGCCAAGATAAAACTCTTCTTTGTTTTAGTTGATGCTTAGTGCAATCCACAACAGAGGGTGCGCTACTTGTAGGGGACTTCTGATCATATTATACAGGGCTTTACTGAATGATACTGGCTCTTGGGGAGAAATCAACTGAGATTCCTGAAGGACAATTGGTGTTTCTTAAACAACGCACAGCCTTGAAAATTATACATAATTATTAACCATTTATTGATCCAAATTTCTGTTTCCCAAGACAAAGAGCTACTGCTCTGGCAAAACACAAATTTACCTTCATGGAAAAGAATCAAGCCAACAGCACTATGAGTCTCCTGAGCTTTAACACTCACTGGCTGGAAAGTGTGCCTTCCTGCAATGGCCTGGATCTGCTCAGCTGTTGGTGAAAACCCAGAGAATGCAGCTATCTGCTTTACACTGGCAGCCAGGTTCTGAAAGCAGTACAGTGACAGCAAGACGTGCAATATGCTTCCTCTAAAAAAGGGAGTTACCCACTTGGGATGTGCATCACCATCATCTACTGATCTCATTCACTGTTTTCTGTGTTGCATTTCTGTTTTCTGGAGCTCTGCTTCTGTATAGCCAGACTCAACTTGTCACTAAAATCAACTTGATTCTGCTCTTTCATAAAGCTGTGTCATTTCCTCTTAATTTCAGCAGATTTCAAGGAATGGGCTCAGATGTGTTTTGGCTGTCAGTAAACAGCATCTGCTTTACCCCTTTCAGGTCCTCATATATTATGATCACAGTATTCTTATCTTCAGTGTGTTTGTTCCAGGTTACTGCAGGATCAAAACAGGATCCCCAGCTGCTGTAAAGAAGAGAAAAAAAACATTGGTGTGACCTTTCTTTCCAACGGGGTACGTTTTTTCTGTACAACTGAAGAAGTGCCTTCTGTTGCCTGTTGGTTACATCAATGCAGACAAAAAGAACAGCCTATCCTTTCCATGGTACAGTCTGTACAAGAGAATGACAGAGGCTTCCTCTGAACTTTTGTAGGTAAACACTTTCTGCACATAAACATGACTCTCACTGTGTGCTTCCTTTCTGTGACTATACTGTCATGTAAACATCTTTTAAGAGACAAAGCCTGACATCAGCCTAAATCTAAAATACGGGTTGGTAATGAGGTATTTGGCTTAATGTGGAGAAACAGTAAAGAAACAAACTGCCATTTCATTAACATGTTGAACCTGCAGCATTCCCACCAACACTAAGTGGCAGAATGTTGACCCAATGCTGTTGTCCAGCTGCCATGCAATTTCCTTGCCCTTTGCTGGAAGAGCAAATACCCAGAAGAATCTTTAGGAACATCTTGAGGACATTCTCCCCTTCTGGCATTCAGCTGCCTCCTTTATCGTGACGTAAAACCATCAATTATGGCACAGCTGTTTTCCCACTGGCCCCACTCAGTAAATTTTTTTTTGTTGTTGTTGCTTTTTCAGCTACAATCAGTATCTGTAAAAATGTAGATCGGTAATGAATTCCAAAAAGAACTCATCTCCCATTTTTCAATAATTTTCTTTAAGTCCTTAAGAGACTGTAATCCTCAGAGAAGCATAACCACTTCTGAAAACACATTCTACACTTTAAATATTAATTGTATTTTGATTATTATTATTAAATATTTTTGCCAGATACATTTCATTTTTTTCCTGCCTCATGCAGGGAGAATGAACAATAATACATGGAAAAAATTTCTATCCCTTATCCCAATTATTCATTATTCATTTCCTCAGTGGTGCATCTTGGAAGTGCTAAGTATCTGCCACTGCTCAGTGACCAAGTACCAGAAACACTGAAGTTTTAACCTCATGACTCTTTGCAAGGACACTGCTGCCACATTCATTCCCATCATGACTGTGCATAGAAAAAAGCTGTATAAAAAAGGAAATGGTGACACTCCAGCAATTTCAGAGCACTGCAACAGCTCTACATATGTCCTTGCTTATGTCAACTCCAACACCCCTGAGGCTACTGTAAATTGTAGGGGGGAGTGCTAAGAGAGCCCAAGTATCATGAGAATCCCACTGTCTCCAAGTTGTTTTCCCTCAGTGCCACCTGCTTGGGTGCAATAAAAGGATATGGCCCCAGAATTAGTCTTGCACACCGATACTGTCAGAGAGATGAGGCTTGTTCTTGGAAAAATAAAACATCCACCGTAACTCTTTCCTTGAAAACAGACTTGGGGAGGCAATTATACTTAAGATGTGTTATCAAAATCCTTAGAAATGGAATATAATTTATCCTCTTCAGAATTAAACAGAACCAGAAGAAAGAACATGTTTTTTTACACAGATGCAGCAATGATGTGTGAGAGTTGCCTGTGTGAAAGAGCCCCTAATCAAAAGGCATTAGTCATCTAGAATTATCTTTTATCCCATCTCAGGAGAAATAGCCTTCCTTGCTGCATGAGTTCATTTTAATAAATTTTGTGCAGGAGTGAGAAAAAAACAAGTTTAAATAGCTTGACAACATCTTTTCACTAACCTGATATTTACCTGGATCTCCACATTTAATAAAATTAGTTCTGTGCTTACATATATACCCTAGACAGTTGTAAATATCAAATCTTTTAAAATCTAGATAAGGCATTTCATACCTGCACTAAGAAACCCAGAGAACAAAATAAAACACGTCAGAAGTTTAAATAAGATGTCAGAGCCTTCTCATTACAAAGCTCAGTTTAGCATAATAGTCATCAAATGACAACACCAAAGCACTCAAATGATTATTAACAAAGTAATGTTTTCCATTAATGAGATCCTCAACAGCATTGTAACTGTGACCTTCCTGACTCACTAATAACTGCAGGCAGAAGTGACTCAACAGTGCACTTAATATTTTTTTTAATACGTTCATAACATAGTAATAAAAATTGACAGGTGCTTTCCTGTCTTTTACAGAGAGACACACTGGAAGATTCCGGGTAGAAGAAAGAAGAAATTAGAAGGAAACTCTACTCATTCTGCTGAGGGAAGTGTCTGCCTCTCTCTGCTGCCTTGGGTCGGGGGCGAAGAGGAGTCACTTATTCAATGTCACTGCCAATGCACATCCTCAACTGTGCCTGTACCTTTGTCTCTAAAGTAGGAGCAAGTGCTAGAAGAGCTGCTCTCCCCGTGTTGTGGTTTGAAAGCAAAACGAGTGAGAGGTTCCAAGTCAGAGATACAATTTAATAAGAAGAAAGGTAAAAAGGCAAAAATAAAATAAAATAAAAGCAGTAACACAAAGGACCACTGACAGAGTCAGAATACAACCTGAGCAGGATGGTGGAAGCAGTCCAGGTGAGCTGCTCTTCCTGAAGCAGTGATCCTGTAGAAAGGTCTGGTAACTCTGCTCCTCTGGGAATCCAGTGGGTCAGGGCTGCTTGTGCTGCTCCAAATCCCAGATTATATCCAGGTGAGAATGCTTGGCTCCTCCCCCTGGGTGGAGCATCTCCCAATGGGATGATGAGTTGTGAAGTGGGTCCTTGATGGCCCATTAAACAGAGATAACTCCTGGAGGGAGTTACCTGTGAGTCATGGGCAAGGCATTGATGGGCCATTGGCAGAAGACAGCCCAACACTAGAGCACTGCCCCACTTGGTTTCAACAGTTCATGAAGATGGTGATAGAATAAATACTTTGTGTACATCCTACACTACAACCCAGGACACCCTGACACCTGCATCCCACCCCATGCCTTACTCTTTGGAAGGCATCTTGCAGTAAACCCTCCCCCATGCTGCATCCCATTCCAGCATGAGCCTGCAGCCCATTCCTGGAGCTGCACCGCAGAGCCAGCTTTCCCAAGGCTTCCATGACTCCTATTTGCCCCACTGCTGCTCTGCCGACTGCTGGCAGGACAGAGCAAGGGAACAATGTGTTCACCTTGACACACAGCACCCTTCCCGTGTCCCTGTAGGCAAGTGCTTGGAAAGGCTTCCCACGGGCCCCCCCGCGATGGAGCTGTGGAGGTGCCACTGCCTCCCAGGTGAATCCAGCTGCCAGTTGCACTAACATGGAAAACACAGTGCAAACAGCTCATGCTTTCTGTGGAAAGTTATTCCCAGAAAGGAATAAATTCCACCCTGTCTTACATAAAGGGCCTCTGATGCTTGGGTGGAAGCAGCTGATATATGTCATTTATACAGTAACGTATATATAACATGTACACATTATACAATGTCTTATAATACATTTATCATTTATATATATATATATAAAATATGTAAATATATATTACTTATATATATATATATTTATATGCTTTTATATAAGACTTTGTATGATGGATATCATTTTTATTGCTCTCCCATTTACATACCAATCCACGCTCACATCTGCCAAGACAGGCACAAAAGCAAAATTCATTTTAACAAAAAGCTACAATTGGTAAACCTAAAATTCCCAATCTCTAAATTCTCTACTGGCTTCTCAACCATATGAGCCATCCCTGGAAACTACTGATTCCTGAAGATCCACTGTCTTTAATCCCCACTTCATCAATAGTCCTTTGCATCAATTCCTCTCTCTCCTACACACACCTGAGTTGGGCAAAACCTTTAGTATAGTGAGACCGCTGTAATTGAACCTTCATAATATTTAACAAGTAAAAGGAATGGGTATCATATTACAGCTTTAAGAAACAAAGCTTTTGAATGGCCTCAATGCAAGCTCCTTCATTACAATATCCATGACCATCTAAGCAAGGTAAATGCCTAAGAGTTTGAGCCCAGCATGGAAAACACCCAAGAAGCTGGAGGAGGAAGCCAGACATCAGGGCCCCTTGGCTCAAGAGGGAAAGAGATCTGCAGAGAAATTTTTATTTCTGCCTGGTCACACTATGGCTTGGTGGGTCCAAGCATCACATCAAGGGGCAAGAGGGAACCCAGCAATTTTCTAGTTTCAGACTGGGGCAGGTAATCTTTCCTTTTCATTCCGTTTCCTTTAGTCTTGCCTTTTTTCACCACAATTTGCAAGCCACAGGAAATTAGGGCAAGAAATCTATTTAGCACAGTTTTGTAGAAGTAAATATCCAAACGGGAAAAAACTCCAAAATATTTACCTGCAGACTGAAACCATGCTGCACTGCACAAATGCATCATTTTCTCTCCCTTTTGCTTTCCCATTTCTTCTGTGAAACCTTTCATACAGGCTTTTCCACCAGAGTGCCTACCAGGAAACAAGGTGCTGCATTCCTCAGCAAACCATGAGGAGCTGTGTACCTCCTTTCCTAGTGAACAACTGGCAGTGGTCTTTAGTAAAATATTCCCCTGCTGAGCTACCAACAAACTGTCTGACCTTAAGAGTGTGAGATCTCGCTCTTTTTTTTTTTTTTTTTTTTTTTTTTTTAATCTACTCATCCTTTACTCTGAGCAGGAGAGGTTTATTGAGTTACTAAACCTCAGAGATAACCCATATCATGTCTCCCATTCAAATTCTATATGCTAAATGAGACCTGGACCTAGGACCCTCTCTGGTCAGAGCCACACCTGCTACAATGATAATGCAATGAATTCCTTTCCTGGATCCATGTTTTCTCTAACAACTCCAAGCTTCTGCTGCTTGGGTTAATCCTGTTCACTTAAAATCCTCAGAGCAGGAATTACTTTACTAAGAAATCCCGCTGAGTACAAGCAATACTTGCAAACTCAGCCACCAGGGAAAAGAGAATTGGAACATTAATCACCCTGTAAGAATGAGCAGCTAAAATATTAAATCTAATCTTACAAAACACTAGCAGAGGGGGGGGAAAGCATCTTACAAAGAAAATAAAGACCCTATTTAGGAAAATCTGAAGGGTTTTTATTTTGGCAATAAAGTCAGTTCTATAATATGAGTTAAGAGCAATATGAATAATAGAAGACAATGAAAATGAAAGGAATAAGATTAATGCATCTTTACAAACAGACCTGTAAATCTGCTTGTAGATAGGGCTAGGAACTTACAGATAATAAACTAACAGAATAAACTCTTAATTCTAGAGCATGTTACTATCAACACAGGCTGTTGCTCAGCCAAGGCCACGTTAAATTTCTGATTCTAGAGAAAAAGGAACAAAGACTTAATAGAATTATGAACAGGGGTTTTTTTAAATTTATTTTCTATAACAAAAGGGGAGTGCATATTAGAGTGGAACATCAAGCAGGCGATTTGGGAAGTCTGTACCTTTCAAGTACCTCAGCCAGTGGGGAAAAGGAAGAGGGAGATGTGGTCAGAAACTTAGGAGAAAAAGGGAGCTGCATCCTCCAACAATTTGAGAGACTCCATGGAAAATGCCCATGGCCTTTATTCGAATAAAGTTACAGGACTCTTCTGTCTCCTCTTTGGACATAAACCTCTGGCATGGTGGACTAATTTTCCTGACACTTGGGAGACACAGATTATTTATTTCAGAGTTGCACAAACCTGAGTGCTCCAATGTATTCCACAAATCAAGCACCCCAACTATCCAAACTTTTTACTATTTACACAATTTAGCAAACTAAGGGATTAGTGTTCATTGGCTGCAAGGGACATAGTTCCCTTATTAATCAGTCTGAATTAGTTGATGATTGCCTTGCTCCTCATGCTAATCAGTCAACACGCTCAGTGTTTCTCTTCTTTTGGGTGGTTTTCTTGGTTTGTGGCCTTGAGTCGGTGGCCACAATCTGGCCCTGCCATGGATCACCTTTCACCCAGCCAGAGCTGAGTTTGCTTTATCAGTTTCTTCCTTATCTAGGGGGTTCTGCTGGATGCCTCTGCGGCCCAGCACATAATAATAATAAATAATTATTAAACAAATTAAATAAATAATAAATAATAATAATAAACGCTGCATTCTTTGTGCCCACTTTGTGCTGTCCATCCTTCTGGCCCGGCATTATTATCCTGGGTCTGAGATTACTGAGCATACCGGGCCTAAAACCTCAACACAGCAATTCTACCGACGAGTGAATTGTATTTCCAACACCTGGCCTGTTACCCGCTATCTGCCCCACGGATTAACCACTTTTCTCGTTGATTAGCCCCCCTTTCCTGAGGAGATTTTTACACGGCCCGTAGTTTACACCCCTGGGCCATGAGGGGCGGCGGTGCCGCAGGGCGCCTGCGCGGCGCTGCGGGCGGGGAGGCGCGGGCCCGGCCATGGCGCGGCGCGGCCTGCGGGCGCTGCTGCTGCTGGAGGCGGCGGGGCTGCTCGGAGCCCTCCTGCTCTACCGCGCCATGGACCGCAGCCAAGGTGCGCCGGGGCCGGCGGGGACGGGGGGCGGCACGGGGAGGCTCCTCCGCACCGGCACCGCCCGGGTTTTGTAAGGAAATCCTGCCGTGGGGGGTCAGGAGTGCGGCTTGGGTGAGTGCAGGCACAACAGGGATGGCCTTTTGGGCAGATTCCCTAGGATTTATGTCTGAAAACGAGCTGCTGTTGTAGTTTTACAAACCCAAGCCCGGGAGGCAGCACGCCACAGCACCAGGAACAAAGAGGAATCCTGCGCGGCTTTATGGTAACAGCACGGGGCTAGATAAGGATTTAAAAGGTTTAAAGGCTGTCCGTAAAGGAGGCAGGAGTTGATCAGTCCTGTTTCAGGCAGCTGGTGTTGAGCCCTTGAAGGGATGCCCCGGCAGTCTGGGTCTCGCAGCCCCTGCGGTTTGACATTTCCTAGGCTGAGGACAGCCAGCCTCGTCTCCCGGATTATTTCTCTTCATGTCCCTTAGACTTAGAGACTCCGTGCCCAGGTAACACAAAGAATAGGCAAAGCACCAGTTTGGTTACTAGAGGGAGGTTTGCTCTGCAGAGCAGCGGCCTTACTTTGCGTACAGGGCTCAGATGTGTGTCCCTGCAGGAAACAAGCCTGTCCTGCTGCCTGCAGGGTCAGGGCCAGCCAAAAGGCAGCTGCTGCTTTGGTGCGAGGGCAAGAATCCACCCATTTCAGCAGTGATGTGGTTTTCGTGCCAAGTACAAGCTGAGCTTCACCTACACATCAGTTTACATTTGTTTTTCAGGATCCAGATGATGTTGGGCTGTTAAATTTCAGCCATCTTTGCATTTTTGTTAGAAAATATATGTAACAAAAACATGGAGAACAGATGTTTTCAGCCTGTTGTAACTTGGTGCTGGGCGTTCATCTTTGGTTTTTTTCTCTTTTTCAGTTTTAGTTCCTAGTTCTTAAATGTATTTGCATATTTTCTTCAGCTGCAGTTCTGCAAGGTGCAGTGAGCTAATCTAACAGCTCAGTGAACTCAGAGTGAGGCTTTTATTGCTTTCTTTCTGTTAGTACTAGAATGGGTGACATCCTTTTATGAGCTGCTGTAAATAATTAAAATAGCATAAACCTGTTGTGATTTTCTACTGGGTTGTCAGAGTGGCCCACAGAACGATTCAGTGAACATGTAAATCTGCACAAGGAAACAAAGCAGTTTTCCCTGGTTTTATCTGCATGTCAGTCCCTGAGAGGCATGCAGCTTCCTGTGCATCTGTAGCCTGGCCTGGTTATCACCATTGTGAGGAAACTCAGAAAACACTGTGGTAATGGGGCTGTACCTATGAGAAACCTGAATACAGTCTCTGAAATTATTTTTAAAAAAGAAATTCCTATCATGTTATTTAATGGTGGCTGTAACTAAAGAGCTCCAACAAATTTTGATAAAACAAATCTAGTTAGAAAAATAGTGCATTTAATTAGTCATCTTAATATATGCTGGGAAAGTAACTGATTTATCTTTCTTGTCAGATTTCAGATACACAATGCAGAAGAGGTTTCCATCAATTCTGGAAGGTGAGTTTGTAGTCGGTTTCAGAAGGATGACTGAAGCTTCTGTTGTATCTTAATATATAAAACAGATCTTAGGATGGCTTAAAACTTTCCTCAGGAGACACTGGAGAAGTGTTTATTGCTAAGGCCACAGCTGGAGTGTCAGACTGTTGGATAGAGACCTCAGAGCAGGAGGGTTATACACTGAATAAAACCAGCCACAAAGGGGCTGCTCATCAGATATGCCTAACTTAGAGCTGATGTGGATTTTCCTATTTTTCAGTTTATTACAAATCCAATGAGTGGTCTGGAATTCATGGCATAAGGGAGAATGACCAGATGACATGGTTAAGCAGCAAGAACTGAAGTAAGAAAGACACGTGATTAAATAAAAAAATATTTAAAAATAATTATTTTTGAAACGTCCACTCAAGATGTCCAGTTCATCGTCTTGATTTCTTGCCTTTGTACTTGTTTTTCAGCCCTCTGTGCCTGAACTGTTTCTTCCTTTTGATGATGCTTTTCACATCCCTGTTGTGAAGCCACTTGTCGCGCTCTATTTCCCACTGGATCTGTTTGACATCTAGGAGGAAAGGTGAAAAATAAGGAGCAATGGATACCTCTGACCATGATGTGGCATACAGATGAATCATGTAAAAGTTAAAACTTGAGTACTGTATTTATAAAAGTTAATAAAGTGCAAACTGCCTTTTTTTTTGTTGAGAAAGCTGTGAGTTTTTCATTTCACAAAACAAGCCCTACAGTCTCAGAGTTTCAGACATTGCTTTGTATTTTACTAATGCTAGACACATCTGCATTAGGAGTAGTGTTTGAGCACTCCTAACGTTTCTCAAGTGACACCAGCAAGTCTTGTAAAAGCTTTACAAAGCTTTATTCAACCATCATATGCACATGGAATTCATTAGAATTATTTTGGGAAAATCACTTTCTACCTGACTGATACTGCAAGGAGACACTCCAGTAGGTAGGTAAAGACAGCAATACCTTATGCCTTCCCAAGGCACCAAGGGCACTTTACCTGAGCAGAATTCACACAAAATGCTTGACACAGCATGCTGCCTGTCCCTATTTACAGTGTGAAAGGGCCAAGGACAGCCTCTCCCTCTTTTTGGAAGCCTTTTTCACTCCACTACTCCCAGTAAATATTTAGCGCTGGGTATCTCTTGTCACTGGAGGAAACAATCACATGTTGCTGAGCTACTGTCCCTGCTATGTGGTTTCTGACCCTGTATTCCAGTTAAAGGTGGTTCATCTTTTCATGTACAGAAGCTGAAGGGAAAGAAGTGCATTTCAGCATTACAACTGCTGCTTTTTTGCAGCATGTACTTACTGGCATTGTCTCTGTTGGCCATGGCGTTCATGCCGATATTGTCAAACTTGGACCCAGCGTTTTCATCCAGCAGGTAGCCAAACTATAAAGAGAGAAATGTCAGTATTCTGTTACAAAGCAACAGGTAAAATCCTTGATCACTTTTTGATAAGCACGGACCAAACTCACCTCTTCTGCAGATGCCAGTATACCAGCATCTTGGAGTTTTCTCTTCTTTCCTCGGCTGGATCCTTCAAAGAAAGAGTATTATTCTTGTGAGATACAACTTCAAGTTCCCAAAGACACTCAAAGTTTTAGCATGTTTTAATTTTTTAGAACTTTTTTTAATGAGATCATCTGAGTTAGCTATGTTGAAAATCTTTGTTCCCCACCTCCCCTAAAAGGAAAAAAAGAGTTTCCAACCAAGAATTAAATAGCACAAATCTGTGCATCAGGTGTAACAGATGCACAAACCACCAGTAAAACTCCATCTTTCTTCAGAATTCCTCCTTCAACTATCATTTCTTCAACAGCAGATTGTTACTCTGAATTATGCTAGTTGAGGGACAACTTCCTTTTCATTTATAGTTCATTCAAATCTCAACCTAAATCCAAAATGGGATAATCTACTCCAGTAAATCCCTCTATTCCAAAGGGTTTTGGACTATTTTATTTGTATGAAGCTTTCATGTCTGTTTTTTTACCTTCCAGTGATCCCGCAAAATTCATATCTTTCTTTTTCTTGCCCTTTTTACTGATGGATTTCAGTTGCTTGTCGTCATTTGAGTCTGATAGGAAAAAAACTCAAATACATCAGTCTGCAACTTTCACACTGTGTACATGTAATACAAAGTGCAGCAGAGACTAAAATTCTTTTTTAGGCACATTGGTCATAAAAAAATATACAAAAGCTAAAAGCAGGTGTTAGGTAAACCCTGAATGTCTGCGTGGTAAGTTTGGTGAAATAATACTCTCATGAAAGGTTGTGTTAACAACTGTATGAACAGTTTACTTCCTCTACCCTCAGTCATCTTCCTGTGACCTTCAGTTACTCATTGAAATGCTCCATTAATCTCTGTTTTTCCAGCCACGTATACTGTATTCCATGTAAACTGCGCTTTTCAGGTGAAAAAATAAAATCATGCAGGTTCAAGAATCCGTTACTACTACAGTGGTAATAAAAACTTGAGTGCATGAGCTGTATTACAAGAGTAAGGTGCTACTTGTGAGACAGCCATTTCAATAAAAGTTACTTCATCTAAAAAAAAAACACCATTAACTATGTCTAGAGACGTACAGAAATTACCAATTACCAGAGTTTTTTTATTTTTCTCCTAGAGCTCTTTTAATATTTCTGCCTACTGAAGCCAATTAGTTATGTACAAGGCTACTGTTGTTACTTTCAGAATGAAAGAAACATGTCTCATTTGGAAGGTTTTATACCCAGATGCCTAATTACCACTCTCGTCTTTGCACCAGGAAATGCTTCTCTTAAGACTTCACTGTACAGAGAAGGACTTGTCATTTCTTTGCTTAAAAGCCAAACTTCCCAGCTAGATAACTAAACTGGAATTTGCTTTTGTAGTTACATATTAGATAACCTGTTATTAGAGCTTTGTCTTCTTGTTTTTTTGGTAACAAATGGCACTTTACCTAGGTCATCATCTTCAGACGCATCCATAAATACACCTCCCTCTTCATCCATATCATCTTCAAAGTCTTCCTCCATACTTCCTAAGGAGACTTCCTCATCATCCAGATCACTGAAGCCATCTTCATCATCAGAATCCTCCCAGTCAGCACCAGATCCCCCACCACCTTGGCCTTTCTTGCCGCCTTTGGGATTTTTCTTTATATTACTAAAAGAGGATGTAACAAGCTTAGCACTTCATCTGGAAAAATGCTCTTTGCATCTAGATGACACCTGTCTACTGGCAAACACTGTGTTAGGAAAGTTCAACATCACTGCAAACTACTGCAAATTGTAGGCTGCAACCTAAAATATCCTATTATACATTCAAGTATGTTTTCAACATTAGTATAGGCAGTTGTATTATAAAAGTCAGCCATTTTAGGAAGTTCTGGAGAGAATCCTATTCTGAAATTAGCAGAAATGACAGCTTCAGTATTTTATCTCCTCTGTGTGTCTGCTCCTTGTCAGAAAGTCTTTTCTGTAAAACACACAAAGTGCTCTATTAAACACTAGTCGAGATCACAAAAATGTCTCAGGTTTTACCAGGAGTTTAGACTTTAATTCTGCTGTTGCCTCAAGGGAAAAGGTCTCTCTGCAGATTCAAATGCTGCATTATAGATACTCTGAGGAAAATAGAAGCTGCTTAATCATTTATGATTGGACTCTATGAACCTAAAGGTCCTTTCCCACCTAAATGATGCTATAATTAATGGAAGTGCTGACTTCAGAACTGAGCTCTGTGACTCTGGATCTCACTAAGCTTATTAACTCTGTGGGGTCCAGTTACAACCAGTCCTTACAGCAGCAGTGCCATTATACCCCATTCTCCTTCCTTTTGTACTTGGTAATTCTCAAATAGAAACCTGAGACAATGAAAACCAAGGCTTTACATTGCTTACTGGGTCACTCCATTGTATAAATTATTAATTAATTAATTAAGACAATCCAATACTACAGGTCTCATTCAAAGTCATCATGAACTATTATGGGACATGCAGAAAACCTGCTTCACTCAGTGTAAATCTGATATTGCCTTTTTTGTAAGGTTATATTCTGTGTCGTTCTAAAAAAGGTCTATCTAGTTTCAAGAGTAAAACTCTAAGCAGATATTAAGACAAGAGGAGTGATAGCTAATCTGAAGTCTTACCCAGCAAAATCAAGGTCATCCTGGTCAATAACAGCATTATCAGCAGCTTCAAAAGCATCTAAGGAGAAAGAAAAATGTTATTACTACGAAGAAATATGCAAGTCATTGCATGCAGCAATAGACCTGTTGGAGCAAGCTCAGAGGAGGGCCACAAAGACTACCAGAGAGCTGGAGCACCTCTCCTAGCATGGAAGTTGTTCAGCCTGGAGAAGAGGAGGCTTCAGGGTGACCTCACTGCAGCCTTCCAGTACCTAAAGGATGCTACAAGAGTTGGATAGGGACTTTTTCCAAGGCCTAGTGACAGGACAAGGGGGAATGGCATCAAACTGAAAGAGAGTTTAGATAAGGTATCAGTGAAAAAAAATTATTTTGAGGGTAGTAAGGCACTAGAACAGGTTGCCTAGAGAAGCTGTGGATGCCCCGTCCCTGAAAGTGTTCAAGATCAGGTTGGATGGAACTCTGAGCAGCCTGGTCTTGTGGAAGGTGGCCCTACCCATGGCAGGAGGGATGGAATGAGAAGGTCTTTAAGGTCCCTTCTAACCCAAGCAATTCTATGATTCTAGCATTACAAAATATCTGATTTTCAGATATAGGGTCATTATTTTAAGCTTCTGAATTTATGAGGCAAACTCTCATTAGAGAAACTAACAATAAAAGACAAAAGTAATTAGTAACAGAATCTTGTGATATCTAAGACCACACTGAGTCACTAAGAAACCTGATAAAATAATGTAGAATTCTCTCAAAATACTGTACAAAACAGTTACAGAGAGTTTACTGGGTTTTTTTTAAATACATATAAGTAAAATTTGAAATAATAAAATAATGGACATTTTCTGGTACACTAACAAATTTAAATTCTGGAACAAATCGTGCACTAATTCCAAAGCAAAGTACGTGCTACAGGAAGAGCTAAGGCTACTGCAGAAGTTTGCCAATGACCTTACTGAACTCATAACCTCATGAAAGACATAGAAACAACAAGAGAAACTGTAAGCAAGGCTGAAAAAAGCCAAGCAGTAAAGAAAAAAATAGAGGCAAATTTTACATGCTGTTAGGAAAGTTACTCAGACTACATTAGGTAAAGAACAAAAGGACATGAACTGCCACTCATAAGTGTAAGTTCAAAATCAGACAAGTTCCAGGCACTCAAACAAGCTGACTACTGCAGTGGTGGGAGCAAGGCCTCTTTTACAAAGAGCCACCCAGCTGGCTCACACAGCAGCCAGCCAGAACTGCTGTCTGCAGTAGCACAAAGAGCTACTGGAAAGCCAGTTTTCTCTAACTCCTATATACCTCTACCTGGTTCTTTCACACAATATGAACTATAAAAAGGATAAATTTGTACTTTGAAAAATCTGGGAATACTGGAATAGTTACTGCAAGGAAGAACACAGCCTTACCCAGTGCTCTTTCAAATTCATCATCATCCACATCTTCCACACTTTCTTCATCATCCAGACGCCTTTGTTTCTCTCTCTTCTTATCAAACTTTGAATAAAATCTGAAATAATATATTGCTCTCAGACACTAAATTACAGAGGATGATCTTTATGACTTTTTAAATAAAAAACCTGGAAATTGTTTCTCCTGTATGTTGCCAGTGGAAAACTCTTAAGTGATGGTTTCAAACACATCTAAAATCAAGAGATTCACACTTCCTCTGTTTTTCAAAAAATCAGTCACTACTGTAATATTTAAAACAATAAAATTTCACTGGCTAAAGATGACAGAAGTTATTTTTAACATAATACATTTATAAAAGAGCACAACAAAGATGTAAAAATCTGCCTTAGACTGAGAAGGAAGAAGGGATCAAATTCAACTTGAATATAATTGGGAAAAAATAAAGAAGACATTCACCCATCAAGTTTTATTAAATTTTCTCATATAGCGCTCTTCTTTTGGGTCTTAGTTTTATCTTCTATCAACCATTTTCACCTTCATTTCATGTTAAAGAACCACCAAAGGCAATTTTGACCATATACAAAAGAGTATTTTGTACAGAAGACTTTAAATGTGTAATCTGAGTTTCAGCCATCTTCAGTGTAACAATACTGTTAATTTTTCAGACAAGGCATGCTTTTTCTTTAATCTCGAAACTAACAGCACTATTTTATTTATTTCTTAGTAGTATATTCCTCAATATTATAGTATCAATTAATTTATCACAAATCAAGTTAATTCAAATAATAATTTCCCAAGAAGACACAGGTAATCAATATTTTGAGCTAATAAAAACAAATTTTTGCCAAATGCATTATCACTTCAATTTTAGTACAACTGCATTTTTATATCATAATCTCAAAGGAAATTCAAAGAAAGAGAAAGAACTGTAAGTAATAAAAAATTAGATATTCTGAAAAGTAGCTCCTCTGACTTTCTTTTGCTTTGTTCCATTCCAGTAAGCTTTGATGCTAATAACATAAGCTATATTCCAGCCTTCATTATATAGAGCTCTAATGCATAAGAATTACAACCCACAAGATATTCAACATTACCCATTACTTAAGGCTTCTCTATTATGTCAGCTTATTTATTTTACTTAAACTACTAGCCCCAATTGCCTTTGTTCATAGGTGATATTCTTTCCTAAGCACTTTTGACAAATGTCCAAGAAAAGCACTATCATCTTAAGTCACTCAAATTAATCAAAATTTGCCAATACTTGAAATACCAGAGAATACTTACAAAATGCAGTGGGTTTTAATGGCACTGCATTAAAAAAACAACACTTAAAATGAACATGAACAAGTATTCCATTACCTGTGAAAGAACACTTCATCCACTGGGATTTTGCTTTCATCTTTGGCCCGGAATTCCTTACTGTTGACTGCAAAAACAAACAAAAAAAAGAACTGCTTTTATCCCAAGTTGAAATGCTGGTTATTCTTTCCAGAGGTTAAGCAGCACAGACGGACAGAAGCAGACACACAGTGTCATCCATTCAGTAATGAGGAGCTTATCTGAAAACCTCTTCAAACTAACACAGTGCATATTCTGTACTCCAGTGTGAAGCATGGAAAAGACCCTATGGAAAAACTCAAGTGGCACAGCCCTAACCAACTTCTCAGTTATGTATCAGCAAGGCAGGGGGATGCACTTACCTACAGCAGGAATATATTTAAAACAATAATGGGAAAGTAAGTAGGGAGTAAGATGAACTTGCTGCCATGCACTAAAACACTGTAATTACTTCCACCCAGCATTCCCTGGTAGTAGAAATGCTTGTCAGGAGCTGCAGAACAGGACCATTCACCAGCTGAGCACATTGGGGAAGGGATCAAGCCTCAAGCTCCCTCCATTTCTGAGAAACTGAGGCAAAATATGACACTGCAACAGCAGATCAACTAGGGTATGACCAGGTTCCCTGTGGAGGAGCTTTTTTACCCTCTCACATTCCCCTTCCTTCCACCTCAGAAGTATATCAAAAGAAGAAAGGCTACAGATTATCTCAGTGGGCACAGACTGTCCAAGTTTCTGAAACCAGATCAACACAACTGACAAAAGGACTCTTACAATGAATAGTAGAAGGTACCAGAGGATTTGCAATCTCAGTTCCCTGTGCCTCAGCAGAGATCAGCTACATGCAACAACTGCAGACTTTTGTAATCATATTAATATATCCATATTTTTGTACCATATTTCATTTGTAAAACACTTAAATTCCCCAAATTCTGTCCCAAATCCTCAGTCTGCTCCTTCGTCTCAGAATAAACTAAAGAATGTGACAAAGTGTATATGCCAGAATTTCTATTTTAAGCCTTACCAGCCATAAAAGTACATCAGTACATACTAGTCTGCATAACTAAAACCTCTTTGCAACACAACAGATCCAAAGCTGGTGGAAAAGCACATCTCTGGGAATGCTACAGAGACTCTGACACAGAGGATGGTACCTCTTCTGGCCTCAAGCTGCATGTTTTACTCATAGTTTGCTCTGTTTTTTTAACTGCTGGTTCTTACACCAAATCCTCCTCTTGATTGTTAGAAACAGTGAGACTGAACAAAAGGCAGCTTATTTCTGGAGGCAGGAAGACTCTTAGCAAAATAACAGTGCCAAAGATACCTTACACTCATCCTAACAACAGCTGCAGCTGTGGCATTATATGGAGTAATCCGTATCATTTAGTTAAACAACTTAGTGTGATTTAAATAGTTATATAGACCCATTTTTCTGGTATTTTAAGCCATTTTTCAAACATAATAAACAAAATAAAAATGGCTCTAGAATAACTGACTTTCTCCACATCATTTTTTCTTCAAATGATTCAACAGATCCGAAGTTCCATCTCTGAAGATTCCATACACCCTTACAAGAAGATAAGACCTGATCCTGAACATCAGGCATGACTACTGCACTCCTGATGGATGGCACTTTCTTTTACTGCTAAGACAAACAGCATAGACGATACAGATGACACAGCTACATCAACCAACCAAGGATTTTTTAGTCATCATAATCTTAACTGACTTAAGGGGCTGACTTACCTGCAAGATTCTGCATATCCTTCATAAACTGCTTCTTCTTCGGCTGCATTACCACACTGCTGGTGTTTTCTGTATCAGAATATAAATCAAGAGAGGAATTTTCATTTTATGACTATTGATACAGAACTGTTAGGAGCAGCTCATAGACCAGTAGATTGTGCTGCTATCCATGACTTCAGAAAGCTGGAGAAATGGGCTGACAGAAACCTCCTGCAGTTTATTTAACAAGGGGAAGGGAAAGGCCTGCACTGAAGGAGGAACAACCCCAGGTTACAGCATACACTGCCTTCCTTATTTCTGCAAAGTGAGCAGGTCTGCACTGCTGGTGTGAGGGGCAGCAGGTTGTGACTGTCAGCTGGCTCGGGGTTGCAGACACCTCTCTCACAGCCCTGAAGACTGATCTCACTCCTCTGTTCCACCACATGCACCCCAAATATTTGACAAGGCCAATATGAGAAAGTGAGAATTTGGACAGCACCTATAACCAAGAACCCATGGTACAGAGAAATGCCTACCTTTGCCTTTGCTGAGTTTGGGATTTCTGTACACAAAGCGATCCAGGAATCTCATTAACGTGAAATCCTGCAAAGGGT
This sequence comes from Zosterops lateralis, assembly GCF_965231275.1. NCBI lineage: Eukaryota > Metazoa > Chordata > Aves > Passeriformes > Zosteropidae > Zosterops > Zosterops lateralis. The sequence goes on along the minus strand of NC_139764.1, from coordinate 33,654,414 downwards.
CGCCAGAGTACTGAATGTGATTTCCCTGAAAGAAGGAAAAAGCCAAAAATCATTAAGGTCTTCATTTTAGAAAGACACCATCTAAACAGCGAGGACTCAATCAGTTCAAGAACAAGATTAAAACATACTTTAAAAAGATAAAGACTTGGGAATACTATACCACATAACCCTGACTGGGCTCTTTTCGCAATTTCAGTATTTTCCTAACTAAACCACACCTCCTCTGCTTTGTTTCACTGATAAACTGCCTTGCAGTGTACTTACTGCTAACAGCAGTTAATACTCAACATCATTTCAATACCATATATTCAAATGAAAAATAAACATTTTAAATACATATTTGTGAAGGTTTGAGTGGTTTTGGTACCAAAACAATATTTTAAAAAGAATTTGTTCCCATAGTAGGGTTCCCCATATTTAAAAAATAATAAATATAAAGATACAAAGAAACTCTGAGAAAGTTTTAAGAATCATATAATACCTACATTTCTACAAAATTAAAACTTTTGTGAGCAGTTTCCTTTACTTAGAACATTGTAATTCCATGAAAAGCTTGGCATTTGAGAGTATGATAGAGTTCTGCAGAGCTGCTAGTTACCCACAAAGAGCAAGGAGACTTTCTAATGTATTCTTCCAAATAGCAAGACACCTAATATAAAATGTCCAACTTCAAAGCAACAAGTTAGCAAAAGCACTTACTTCTAGAATTGTTTTTGCAAACAGGGCAACAGACGGATGAAAATGTTCAGAAAGCTGAAAAACATGAGTCATTCATTTATTTCTAATTTTAAAATTGTTGTAAGACCACTCTGTGACTTACCAAGTAACAGACAAACACACAGTAGTGCAAGGCTGATGAAGCACTTCAACAACTGAAGAACTTCAAGTTCTAATCTTTTATTTGCATTAAATACGTTTTCATCAACAATTTTATTTAAGTCAACACTAAAAAGCTTTAATGATCAAAGCTAATATCCAAATAGTCAAAAAATATTATTATTGCCCAAATCTCCACTTAAAAATATCTCAAGAATATCAGTATTGTTATGTTACAATATACAAGCTTAAAGCTGATTAACGTCTTAGCCTTAACCTTTCTCTTGTTACTCAAGTAGCTACTTCAAGAATAACCAAGTTCCTTTTCCTCTCTTCATACAAGGGCCACACTTATAAACAGCAACAGCAATAAAAGGAAGTCCTACCTTCTTCAGTTCCCAAAGGCTTGTACTTTCAGCACCACAGTACAAAGGACTTCGGTGCATAGGATCATAGGAAACTCCACTCTTCCTGCCTGAGGGTGATGGGGAGCAGAACAAATTTTGTCAGACAACTTTACAAGAGTATTATTCTCATTTCCCCAAATGTCCAAAGTCTAAAGCTGGACAAACTGCTCCAGCAGGCTTCACAAGCCAGAGAGCAGCTTCACATCCTAACCTTGGCTACACTGCTCAGAAGGTGTTTGAACATGGAAGCTAAAAATTCCAAGCCTGTTAACAGCTAAGGCACAAACAATGTGTTTCTTAAAATTGCATCAAGTAAAATAAATACACTAGTCATAGAGTCTTTTCATCACTGCTGAGGTAACAAATGAATTGCTCTGACTGGTTGCTTTTAACCAAACTTCAATTTAAAAACTAAAATCATGTTTAAATTACTTAATCTTACAACAACTCTTGATCAACACATCACTGTTATGGACTCACTCTTAGCTGCTAAATTATATATTTTCTTGCTGATTTACCTCCCATATTCAGGTGATGCACCCATGAGGCTGATGAATTTGAATTCTTTGTTTTAGCAGAACTTTCCGCTGTACTTCTCTTTTCATCTTCTACTTCTTTGTCAGCATCCACAAATTTTTCCTCATCCTCTTCAGCCTCTTCTTGATCCTTAAAGCACTCTTCATCATCTGACTCCTAAAGAACAAAACACATTAGCAAAAGCTTTTCCTTTCCAGATTTACTCTGATTTTTTTAAAAAATGCACATAAAGTTCTTGAACTACTTATAAAAATCTAAACAAATGATGGTTGATGTTTAAGAAATACAGATTTTTGTCCTTGATATAGCACTTAAAATTGAACTTTACTGCTTAGAACACACAACTATAATGGTCCCTTCCCATCTCAAGAAACATCTTAGCAAATGGTTACTAACAAACAGATTAAGAAAAGGTGCTTATGAAAACAGCTCTTACTGAAAAAGCAACAAGACAAAGAAATAATCTTATACCACATGATCCTGTAACTGGACCCTTAACTCTGGTTTTACTTTCAGGAGCTCAGACAGGAGGTACAGGGTTCCACAGATGAAGGGTGGCATTTGCCCACAGGTGACCTGAAGCAGCCTCTTCACAAAGGCCTTCACACGCCGCAACACAACATCTGCCTTCAGGGACTTATAGACAAGATTCAGAAACATGGAGGGCTTTGAGCACGTTGCTAAAGCAGGATCTAGAAGCTTCCTGTAGGACACACGGGAGAAATTTTGCTGATTGTCACAATGCACACAGGAGAACAACAACATTTTATTAAACTGCTATTTAACAACAATTACCTACATTTTTCAAAGTGTGCCATCTAAAAAATTAGCAACAGTTTGCTCCTCAGTACTCAAAAACATTAATATCAATCTTAAACTGTCAAGAGCTGAGTAGTATTTCTGGATATAAAAGAGACACTGAAAACTAAAAAAACAAAAAAATCACCTGCCTCAGTAAACAAAATATTGCAAGAAAACAAAAAGAAACTGAGTTCAACTGGAAACAGTTTTAAAATTTGAGATAGTCAGTGTTAAGAAACTAATTTGATCTGTTCATATGTTTAAAAAAATAGAATGCTAATGGTTAAAAATCAGCACACTTCACAATCAGATCAGACATTTGTACTGGAAAGTTTGTTTTCTACTCCAATTTTTTTCCAGGCTGCCAGGCACAGTAAGGCCCTTATACACATTGCATATTCACAGGGAACATGAATTCCCTTTTTTAAAAAAAATCAGTAACTTCCCCTTGGTCATCTAAACAGAAATCTGTAAGGCTCTTATAAAGAGTGTAACAATCAGCTGGGACAAGAAAAAAAACCAGTATTTTTATAACATAAGGCTTTCCAGCTACACAAATTAAATAATGTAAAAAATTCAAGATAATATTCCTCCTGCTCAAAATAAGGGAAAAAAAAAGGAAACAAGATTTTAGGTTATTTACAGGCCTTATTACTTTACAGGCTAGTACCTGTAAAAGTGATTTCAGAAGAAATAGTTATCAATTAGTTTCAAATAACATCTGGTAGTAAAGCAAGCCACCAGAAGAGTGGCAAAGGATGTGTTACTCCTATCACTATCTTTTGTTTTTATCCTCATGTTAAACCAAAGGAATCACATGCATTTTCTTCCAGCTCCTACAAAATATCAGACATTTTAGCCAATGAAACACGAAACTAGCAAGATCTTAAAAGCAAAGTAAGTGTTTCTACAATTTTAAATTAATGGTGACTACCTCTTAAAATGCAATTTATATAAAAATGCAAAGCTGCCACTTACTTGTAGAGCGCTGCATAGTACCTGTCTGATACAGTCTGCTGAGAGTCCATCACTTGAAACAGCAACATCAGGGCCTGGACACTGGTACTGAAGTTCACAAGATGCAGAACTTTGAACAAGGTGTTCATTTGCTCTTTCACTTTCTCATCACCAGTCTCAGCATAAGGGTAAGCTCTGTTTACCCCACAAAGAAGAGCACTGAGCATTTTGGATTCAACATCTTTTTTCTTAATACAGTTCCGGAAAAAGCAGAAGTACAAAGTTATCAGCTTGTTGGCCAGTGCACTTTCTTCGTGACTGAGGACTATCTGGTTTAGAAAGCAGATAGCATAATATTGAGTCTTCACATTGATGTTTGAGCGGTACAAAAGCCTCTCCACCTCACTGCACACCACTCCCTTCATGTTGGGATGCTTGTGAAGCAACGTCTCTAAAAGATAAGAGGCTTTGGTGGCGATTTTGTTCTGAGGGTCACCCAGTTTGTTCACCAGCAGAACCAGCAGGGCTTTCTCCTGCTCGGGCTTGTTACAGAGCAGCTCGTGGGAAACTGCCAGCGCTCGGGATTTGGTGGCTGTCAGACAATCATGGCTCAGTGTTTCCAAGGCCTGCACAAACTCTGCTATCTGCAGCTTCAGGTGATGCTCAAAGTACCAAAGTATCAACCTCCTGTCTCTTGAATCCTTGTTGCCACTCGACATCTGCACTATGTTGTTAAGCGGTCGCTGCGAGAAGGATCGCAATTTCCGATTGTCCGGTAGGATATCTGTGATGAGAAGCTCCTTGAAAGTATCTAAAGCCATAAGGCTCTGCTGCCTGCTGCCCTTTTTCTTTATGAGGTTTATCAAGTTCTCAACAAACTGGAGACTGTGGACAGCACTGTCCTGGATGAGAAGCGTCATGGCTGCCATCCTGTCAGCCAAGGTCCCCGAGGACACCACAGTTTTAATCCAGGCTGAAGAGGCCCCCTTCTGATAGTCTGTCTTATTCTTAAACAGGTCTGTCTCATGTTCATACAGCTTCTGGGCCAGGGCCTTATACTTGGACAAAAGTGTCTGATTCTGTGGCTCTGAAGAGAATTCATTGGTGTATTCTAGATCATACCACTTGCCCCCTGGTTTGATCAGGATTGCTTGCCTAGCATGGAATTCAAAATCTTCTTCCAGCTTTTCTTTCTTTGCTGAAGGCTGTTGGCCCTGATCACCACCAGCCTGCTTCTTTTTGCTATCTTTCACACTGCTTGCCTTTTCCTTCCCTTTTTTCTCTTTTTTTCCCTCTAGTGAAGGGTGACTTGTTTCCTTCTTGCTCTTCTCTTTCTTTGGAGGCTTCTCTTTCTCCTTGCCGTCACCATCATCCTCATCCCCCTCCACCACCAGGCAACTCTTGGCATACTTGTTGAGCCCCAGGGAGCTGACGAAGGCCTCCAGCTCCCCTTCCTTCAGGTCATCGATCGTGTCCTTCTTGCCGCCGTCCACCATCTCGCCCTCCTCGTCCACGGCACACAGCATCAGGTAATCTTGCTGCAGAGACAGGGCACGGCTGTCACAGATAGATCTGGTGCAAGCCTTGCCAAGACTCCCAAGGGTTCTGCACAGAATCCCTGAATGGTTTGGGCTGGGAAAGACCTTAAAGACCATCGAGTTCTGACTCCCCCAGACCAGGTTGCTCAGAGTCCCATCCAGCCTGGCCTTGGGGCATCCCAAAGTTCTCTGGGCAACCTGTCCCGGTGCCTCCCCACCCCCCGAGCCAGGAACTTGTTCCCAACATCTCTGTGGGTCCCCGCACACCTCGCCCCGCCAGGGCCCATCCCGGCGCCACGTGCTGCCCCCGCTCCCGTACCTTGGTGCCGCCGAGGCGCAGCACCTCCTCCAGCGTGAACTCTCCCTCATCTCCGCCTTCTGCTTCTTCTTCATCACCGTCGTCGTCGTCCTCCTCGGCGCTGTCGCCGCCCGCCCTCCCCCGGCCCCGCAGGCCGCAGTCCCAGAGCGCCGCCGCCATCGCCGCCATGGCCGGAAGCGCCCCCGCGCACGAGTGACGCACGTCCGGCCCGGGCCGCCGCCCCGCAGGGGGCAGGAGGAGGAGGAGGAGGAGGAGGAGGGAGAGAAGCGGGAGCCGTGGCCATGGTGCTGCCGCTGGCGCGCCGCGGGTTCCTGGCGGGCCGCCGGGGGCTCCCCCGTCCCGCCGCCGCTCCGCACGGTGACCGCCGCCTCTCCCCGCCTCTCCCCACAGCTCCGGCGGCGCGGCCCTGCTCGGGCGGGAACGGGCCCGGGGCGATGCTGCGGCACCTGGCGCGGAAGCTGCGGGCCAGCGGGCCGGTGACGGTGGCCGAGTACATGCGGGAGGCGCTCACCAACCCCGGGCAGGTGCGGCGGGCCCGGGCCGGGCGGGGCTGTGCCTCGGGCCCCGCTCGCCGCTCACCCCGGCCCTGTGCCGCTCCCCCCCCCAGGGCTACTACACGCGCCGCGGCGGCGTCGGAGAGAGCGGGGACTTCATCACCTCGCCTGAAATCAGCCAGGTCTTCGGAGAGGTAACGCAGTTCCTCCCCTCTTAAGTTATTTTACCTTAACCACGCGGGCCTGCCTGGAATCCTGGTAGACAACAAACCACCCATAAGCCAGCATTGTGTCCTTGTGGCCAAGAAGGCCAATGGAATCCTGGGGTGCATTAGGAGGGGCATTGCCAGCGGGTCAAGGGAGGTGATCCTGCCCCTCTGCCCAGCCCTGCTGAGGCACATCTGCAGTGCTGTGTCCAGTTCTGGGCTCCTCAGGACAAGAGACATGGAGCTCCTGCAGTGGCTCCAGTGGAGGGGAACAAGGATGATTGAGGCACTGGAGCATCTCTCTGCTGAGGAAAGGCTGAGGGAGCTGGGCCTGTTCAGCCTCAAGAAGAGGCACTGAGAGGGGACCCCATCCATGTCTGTGAGTGTCTGCAGGGAGGTGCCAAGGGGATGGAGCCAGGCTCTGCTCAGTGGTGCTGAGCAATGGGACAGGAGGCAACGGGCAGAAACTGATGCACAGCAAGTTCCACCTGAACATGAGGAAGAACTTGACTGAGCACTGGCACTCGGATTGACCAGAGAGGTTGTGGAGTTTCTCTCACTGGAGACATTCAGGAACCATCTGGACACAATCCTGTGCTGCGTGCTCTGGGATGATCCTGCTTGAGCACAGGCCATACTCCACATGGCCCAGTGTGGTCCTTTCCAATTTCCATCCCAACTGATTTCCACACCAGTGTTCAGATACCTTTTCAGTGTCAAAATACTGGAGTAGCAATGATAAGGTTCAGGTTATTTCCCAAAAGAAAAATTGGTTCTGATGGAGGAAGGGGGTTTTGTTTTTCTGAAAGTCCTTTGTCTGAAACACCATCTGTGCTTAGTAACACTTTCCTTTTATACAGAACTTGCTTATAAATAAAAAGAGTTATGGCAATTTTCCAGTGTGAAAACTCCCCTCACAAATAATCTCCAGAGTCTGGTCGGGCTCACTCTGGTTTGTGTATCATTTCCAGAAGTGAAGAGTGGCTAAATCCTGTTCTCAGTGGCACTTTGGTAAATGCATTGTCAGGAAGAACAGTTGTCCAAAGGCACCTGGGCAGTGACCTGCATTTGAGCCTTAAGTGAAAGTTCTTGTTCCAGCCAGAACAGACTCCCCACATTTACTGATGGAGAGTTGCTTTTGCTGGGCTGAAGCAATCAGCAATCAGCAATCAATGAGCAGTTTTAATACTTAAAGACAAGAATACAAAGTTATGTATCATAATTCTTCTTGGCTTTAAAATACTGAGACAGAATGTTGCCATGTTATCTTAGTTATCATCAGACAAAAGGCAGGTATGATGTTCCATAGGTGCTGAAGTCATTACTGTTAACCCTGTGTGTTGTTTCTTGTGCCAGTTAATAGGAATCTGGTACATTAGTGAATGGATGGCCATGGGCAAACCAAACACCTTCCAGCTGGTGGAGCTGGGCCCAGGGAGGGGCACCCTCACGGAGGATATACTGCGGGTAGGTGAAAACTATTCCTGTTCTTTGTGTCTGGCTGTATTCCATAGCTACAGGGAAATCTGAAGGGAAGCTGTTTTGCTGTCAGGGTTTACCCTTCCCTAGCAGCCAGGTCACTTCAGTCAGGTTGGCAGCTCAGACTCCCATTAGAACAGATGAGTTTCTGGGAGCAGGGGAGAAGCAGAACGGGCCCAGCGTGTGCACACTGTATGGACACACCTGTGACCTTCCAAAAACCACTGGATAGAAGGGGAGGGCAGGAATATTCCATGGTATTTCTGTGTAGGGAAACATTATCCAAACTGAAAACCATCTAGGAAGGTGTTGCTATGTATAACTGGGATGGAGACCTTAGTGCAAGGAACAGAACAGGAGAGTGCAGTAACACAGAATAAAATTGTGTTAATTCCTTTGGGCATTTTAGGGCTTAATCTCTTTGTGTTCAGCCACACCTGCATGGCTGTCTTAATTAAAATACTGCTGATGCATAAACAGATTGCTAATGAGATTTAGCACCACATAAGAACTTTTATTTTATTTCCATATGTTAATAAAAATAGTGAAAAGTGGGATATCAAACACTTGTTTAAGGTGGCAGGGAAAACTGAAACATTTCTCTCCTAATGCTACATGTCTAAGACCTTCTACAGGTCTTGGAGGAGCTGCTACTACTCTTCCAAATTAGCATTTCATGTTGTTGTCCTTACAGCCCTGTAATGTGTAGCCAACTTTTTTTTAAGTGTAGCAGCTTTTATTAAGATTTATTAAGAAAACACTTCCTACTGAAGGAGGAAAATGCAGTCTCTCTCACTGAGATTGTTTTGTTAGTGAAAGCCAACCAAAGTCTTTTATCTTGAATAATTAATAGTGAATAGTAAATAGTGAGAAGTTAAACCTTTAATGTACACAGCAGAAGACTGCACCTAATAGAATTCATCTGCCTTTATAGGTCTTCAAGCAGCTCGCCTCTGTTCTTAGTAACTGTGATGTCTCTGTTCACCTGGTAGAAGTGAGCCCCAAACTCAGCGAGATCCAAGCAGAGGTGCTGACAGGAGGGAAAGTGCAGCCAAACCCTGAGGAGGAGTTGGCTTACATGAAAGGCATCAGCAAGACTGGAATTCCCATTTCTTGGTACAGAGACATTCAAGATGTGCCAGCAGGTAAGGAGCTTGAATGCCTTGTTAAAGGGATGGTGCCCTTCCTTCACTGACAGCTTTTGATAGCAGAGCAAATCTCTGCTGGCCTTCACACGGGACAGAAAAGTAGTTATATACATATTTGTTCTTACTTGTATGAGTCTGAGGCAGGATCTTGGTTCATTTTCATCACTGCTACCTATTCTGTCTACCTTCATTTGGGGGTTCCTACCTAAATTCCTATATTCTGACTTTTTCTTTTCATGGGAAAAAAACGCCAAACCTTTACTGGCTTTGCCTAAATCTCCTTTCACAAGATAGGGATCTAAAATTCATGTACTGGAAGCTAGAGCTAGAAATAGTATCTTTAATGTGTACAAGCTGGAAGTAATTATAATTTTTTCACAACCACATTAAAGTGCTTAATTCATTAAAAATCATTAAAATATTTTAAACTGGAAGCAGTAATAATTTAATGCATCTTTTTTTTACCTTCCCACAGGTTACAGCTTTTACCTAGCACATGAGTTCTTTGATGCCCTGCCAATACATAAGTTTCAGGTATAGCAAGATGATTATTGTAATTGTGACCATCTGCTTAAATAACTTTTCTCTTTGAGGAAGAACAGAAATAAGGCACCAAACTAGACACATGCCCTGTCTCTGGTGATGAAATAATTCTAACTGAATTTGGACAAATAAGGCTTAATTCAGGTGATAATTGTAAAATTAATAATTATTCTTGAATGGAGAAACTTGAAGAAAGCTAAGGATTTCTTTCTGTTGAGATAAGTCTCAAGGTTTTCAGGTTTTTTTATTTCTTATGCTACATTAATGCAGCTTTTAATGTTTTAAAACATGGTTTTCTGTAATACTACTAAAAAGGACTGAAGGGCTTTCATTTGATAAGTAATGACAGCAAGATAGAGGCTAGTTATGATTCAGAAGTAGCTAATTTTTGAAAACCATCAGTAGAATGAAATCTTTTGATAAGTTAAATGTTGCACTGTCAATAGAAGAGGCAGCATCTTTCTTCAGAGCATCATTCATTCCTGTTAAGTATAATTAAACCTGTATTTTTTGGCTCTGCAGATGAGACTGCACCACAAGCTTTTCCTAAGGCAGTTAATGGAATTAAATAGGAATGAGTAATAGTTGTTAATAATGTATTGTTCTTAAAACCATTGTGAAAAAGTGTGACATATTAGTTCAGTCAAACGCCCAAGACAGTGTGGTCCCTGTTGGAGTGTAATGTGAGTGCTTTGGGCTCGTTGGACAGCGAACGGAGAAGGGCTGGCGTGAGGTCTTGGTTGACATTGATCCAGAAGTTCCCGACCAGCTGCGCTTTGTCCTGTCACCATCCAGGACCCCTGCCACACAAAACTTCATTCAGGTGAGGTTATGCTTACCAGAGCTCATCCTTACACCTTTATTGACTCTTTCAAGTACATTTAGTGCTTCTCAGTTACTCTGACAGCAAGAGGAGGGCTCTCAGTCTATACATGAATAGAGCTTTAAAATTTCCACAAGCATTTAGCTTTGTATGCTGTGAAACTACAGCACAGAAATTACCACATGTATCAAAACTTTGCAAAATAGGAGCCTGAACACACAAAATGTCTCAGAGAGCAACCTGAGGGAGCAAGTGGCAGGCAGAGTTCTGCACTGTGTGTGCAGCATTATTACCATCTCGAGAGTGGCCCTGCCCCAGCCAGGCTCTGAGCCTGCTGCAGGGTACTCAGGGCAGCTGCTTGTTCTGTGCCAGGCTGACCTTTAATGGGAAGTGGCTGTGGTTTCTTCCCGAAGTACACTGGATACTCAAAGCTACAAAATTAAGTATTGGAGATTAAACAGAGCTACAAAGTCTCACACAGGAAAGGTGTGCACAGCTGAAGACCTATTTACCTTAAGTACCACAGTAAGGAAGTTTCACCTGATACAGACACTCCTGGTAGAAAAATTTCCATTTGACTGCAGGTTATTGAAGAGATGACTGAAATCCAGCACTCAGAAAATACTAATTGAGAATGAGTGATAGCAAAAACTAGCAAGGTAGCCTAGAATGCAACTGTGTCCCAGCAAAGCAACAGCCCCAAGACACCAAGTGTGAGGGATACCTGCCTTGTGCTTGTCTGCTAATACAGGTGTTCTGGTCTTTGAACTCTGCACTAGCCAGAAGAAACCAGAGACCACGTGGAAGTGTGTCCTGAGGCTGGTGTCATTGTGCAGAGACTCGCCTCTCGGATAGAGAAGGATGGTGGGGCTGCTCTGGTTGCGGATTACGGCCACAATGGAACCAAAACTGACACTTTCCGGGTAAGGCATTGGCCCTGTAGCAATGAGCCAAAGCATTCTGTTACCTTTGATCATTAGGTTCTTGTAAGATAAAGTTCATAGGTGGGCTTAATAGCAAAAACTGCATAAAACTGAGTAATTTCTATTTAATCAGTACCCAGAAGGATTTCTCTCAGATGGAAAGGGTGATCTGAGCTCTTGCTACGTTCATCTCCAATTTTCCATGTATCATTTGCTATTGTCACCCCTCAAAGGCACAGCCTAATTTTTGCTGGCCCCGGCTATGATGGTTGGACAACAGCTGAGTGTAATCTTCCAATTTCATTTTCAGGGTTTCCGGAATCACAAACTTCACGATGTGCTGAGTGCTCCAGGCACAGCAGACCTGACAGCAGATGTTGATTTCAGCTACCTTCGAAAGATGGCACAGGGAAAAACAGCTACGTTAGGCCCCATAAAACAGAGGGAGTTTTTAAAGAACATGGGCATTGACCTCCGACTGCAGGTACCAGAGTGCTCACAGCTACAGAACTCTCTCAGTCCACAGGCAATACTCCTCTTAAGGAGCTTTAGTAAAAACATCTGCTTTTAAAATGAAGTTGTTCAAAATTACATGTAGGTATGAGATCAGAAAGTTGCTTCTGCTAGATGTAAGTTACTTCCGATCTGTGAAAGTAAACTGATCCTATTATATTTAGGAGCATGTAATGCAAAACTTCCATTAATGTATGGGCTGTGGACCACCACCAGTGATCTCACCAGTTCTACCAACCATCACAGCACTATTAAATTAAAAGGATGCAAGAAGGGATTGTGTATGTATGTAGGGATTTATAGGAACACAGGAAGGGCTCTAACCTGCTTTTTTTTTCTGTTCCAGGTGCTCTTGCAGAATTCAGGTGACACAGCAACGCGTGAGCAGTTACTTCACAGCTATGACATGCTGATGAATCCTGAGAAGATGGGGGACTGTTTTAATTTTTTTGCCCTGCTGCCTCACCACAGACTTGTACATCCTGACAAGAAAGATAAGCCAGAATCAAAGTCCCCCCTACCACCTGTTGCTGGATTTAATGAACTGTCACTAAAGTAATTTCAAATACTATCACAAAATGTGTGATGGCTGTTTCAGAATAAGTGTGGTGCAGCACACCAAACCTCTTGACTGACCTACTCAAAGCAGTATAAGTGGAAATAAAACACTGCACATACAGAAACCAGCACACACAGAGCAGAGAATGAACAGTGGTTTGGGGGTCTTATGGTAGAAATGAGTGAAATATTTACAAGTGGAATCAAAACTTGTCAGTAACAAACAGATGCACTGAGGAGTATTCAGACTTTGGTATGTGAATAAAATCAAGATGCCTTGACATTTTTGAGGATATTTTTATAACGAGAATAGAGCCTGGAGGCACATAAAAGGAGTTCCTGCTGGCAGAATTTCCACACCAGGACATACCTAATTACAAATCCACAAACAAGGAAGTATAGAACCATTTACTCCTAAGAACAGCTGATAGGAGAGAGAATTCACGTAAATAAAAAGAACAAGTCTGATAGGGAAATAAATTTTATTTTCAAGCTTACCAGAGGATATTTACAAACAATGGGGTGTATAAAAATATAAAAGTACTTGACAGTGTCATTTTGAGGCTATAAATTTTACATGAGCTTTTTTCTAGCATCACCATAGCACTATTGCTTGAATGAATGCAACTTAATTCATCTAGGGATAAGGGTATTAAACACTGTAACCTACTGCTGCCAAAGTCTGCAGTAAAGGTAGAAAAAAGGGAATAAAAAACTCAGCTATTTTTACTACTCTAGGAATTTTACTCATAATGTAAGTCTGATTTTTTTGGTTTCTTGACTACTTGCTGCTTGTGGCTTCTGTTGTCTGGCCCCATAAGTCTGCATATGATCAGGCAATCTCCTCCAAAGGCCAACAGCATTATTTTTATTTTAATACAACTTGAGGAATAAATAGGTCATACAATATTTTGAAGCAGAGCAGACTTCATGGGGAGAGACAAAAGCCAGCCTTCCACTTCATTATTGTCCCCTCCTTCCTCTATTCCTGTTGTGCTTTTTCAAGTGACTGAGCTGCTTTATTTCCTCCCTTAAAACAACGCAAACAACAAACCCACAGGTAAACCTAAAGTGACAGCTCAGGTAAAAAATCTGAAGTTTAAAACCAAACTGCATCTACATTACTACAGTTAGGATGGAATATAGCAATGGCTTCACTAAAATTTGGTCACTTGAGCACTTGGAAGTTGAAAAACAGCACTGCTTTCCTTGCCAAGAGCAGGCAAATACCAAACTACCAATGTCAGAGGTGATTGCTCTGCTTCCAGAGATGAAAAGCAGTGCCTCTGAACAATCAGTCCTGAAACCCTCCCTAAACAGGGTTAAGAATCCAGAGCTCAGCCTCTGCCAACACAGACACCTATAAAGTGCAGGGGCAGATAGATAAAGAGCAGTGGGGAAAAAAAAAAAAATAAAATAAAAAAAAGTGAGTTAAAGACCCAAACCTACCTGTGGCCACATCCTTCTGCAGCTGCCACTGACCACTGCCAGGTCACTGCTACTGCAAGCAGCTGCCAGCTCTGAACTAACCATGTAACAAGTATATCTAACAACTTAATCTGCTCACCTGTTTCCTTACCTGAATAACAACAGTAGAAAAAAAATATTTATCTACACACAAACAAAAAAAGAAAGGTCTTTGTAGGAGAGAGGAGATACCCCAAAGCCTCTCACTGCCTTTGCAGTTCAAGCATGTATCAGTCAGTATTTTAGAAATATTTCCAACTAAGCTTCAGTTAAGCAGCTTGGCACATCAGGAATGCATACAGCCATCCAGCACCCTCCAGCAGCACAACACTTATCCCACAAAAAAAAAAAGATTTCACTCTTTTTGTTTTTTAGAATAAGACCGAAAAGCCCTCTTCCATTTGCATTTTGAAATACCATTAACTTGAACTGTCCAAGAGAATCATTTCCAAAGAACACTGTTGTTTCCTCTCTATTGTGCCACAAGTCCAATTAGTTAGAATCCTTCAACTGACACACACACAGAAGAAACTGAGTTAGGAGTTGCTTTTGGACTCTTCATTCAGCTCAAACAGTTCTGAGCACAGTAAAGAGGATGGGAGGGGCTGCAGGTTAAGGTGGGAAGGCAAAGTCCTTTCTCCTACAATCCAGCTGCCCTGGCAGAAGCAACAGGTGATGTGGTATCCACTGTTACTTCTAGGTTTTGAGCAGAGTTAACATAACAAGCTAACAGGCTACAAACTACTCCTGATGTAAGTCCAGGGAACCTTAAAAAATTAGAAAAATATTAGAAAAATTTAAAAATCTTATTACTCAAAACAACAGAAGAAAGCTGCATGTATTTTTCCCTATTTTTCCACATCCTTCTGGTCTTCCAGAGTGAAAGGACATGCTACATCAAGTCCTGTGTGCTCTCTGTGCATTACTTGTGGAGTTTTAAGGCAAAATGCCTTTGGTGTGTATCAACAACGTGCCAGCCTTGCACAGCAGCACACTGTTGTGGCTTATTGCTTTTTTTAACAGAAAAAATAAAAGCCTAGCACAGCTTTGATTGTCATCTCTTTAGACTGTCAGCCAGCATTTCAAGAGGAATGTAAGAAGTTATGGGGTTTTCTTTTTTTTTTCTTTGTTGCTATGTGTAAAAAGTTCAATTAGGGCCAAGACACACGTATTTAACTGTCTAAAAAGCAGCAAATTATTCCTTCATCTCTGAAACTGTATTCAGCTAAACCACCATGTTTTGCTTTAGCCAAGGTTATTCTGTACTGATTCCTTCATAGAGTCTTTTCACCATCCACAGTTTGAGAAATGGGAGATGTATCTAAGTAACAGAAAACAGTCCTCTATGGCCTAGTAAATAGGGATTAGAAAACTATTACAAAACTCTTACTGCGTAGGCTATGAAAAAAAAACAAAAACCCTTGAAAAACACAAACCGTTCAGTCTGTACACACTACACCTCAGTCATGGCTTTGTAGCCACCCAGCTCAGTGAAATGTTCCCCAACAGGGCTTTGTATCCCATTGTGCAGAAACTACTCAGAGTTTAAGTCAGGGATGGAGAAAAGCTTGCCAGACGACAGTCTATTCCCATGGCAATGCAGGATCCTCTGGGGCTTCTATGTGTACAGCATTTGGAAAGAGCAATAGCTGTTCCAAAACTTATCTTCAGTTCCTGCCTGGAGTATCCTTCTTTGCTGCAATTTAGCATGATGAACAAATCAAGGGTCTTCCTCCATGTCATCTGGATTAGGAGCCATAATGAAGTGCTGGGGGTACTCGAGGTTGTGCTCATAAGCGTGTTCTTTCCAGCGTGCATCGTCGCTCTCGTGGGTAATGTAACGCTCTCCAATGCGGGTTTCAAATTCTCTGAGGTCAAGCCAAGTTTGATAATCCTAAGGAGTAAAAGAGATTTAAGGACACAGTTTAAAGAAACAGCAACATTACATTCCTACAGATAAATTCTGCAGTTTGTGTCCATTTTTAGTGTAAACAGCCACAAGATAGAACCAACAAGATCTGATGAAAAAACAGAACACCACAAAAAAAACGCCACAAAACCAAAAAAAGCCCCAAAACCAAACATCCTCTCACAAGATGCCCCAACACTGTCCACAAAGAATACTTCAAAATTAAATGAGCTAGTATCTAAGGCTGTCACAGCAGCAGATAAACTCAGTTCCAAACAAATCTGTTCTAAACCAACTACAAGTTACGGCACACACCAGGCTGTGTGTCCACTTCTGCACTGAACAAACAATGTTTGTATCCATGCTGATTTCACAGGGCTCCATGCATTTACCACTGCCCAAAGTCAGGGGGAAAGCCAGAAGAGTAAACCCATGCGGTTGTCAGACAGAAAGGAAAAGGTGGGAAAGACAGTAAGACAAATTTCCCTTGAGGAAAGGAGCTATTCACAAACGGTCAGAACCCTGGAGCACACCAAATGCAAAGCTAAAACCAGAAATACTCAAGCCTTTGTGAATGCCTGTTAACAGAATGTGACACTTGCAGTTTTCATAAGCCTCTGAAGGATTTCAGCCAAAAAAATTGTTCACTCATTTTAAACATAGTGAAAAAGGCAAATGGTTTTACCTGTAACCATGGGTGACTAAGGGATTTGTCAACACTGAAACGTTTTCTCATCTTCACTTGAAGCAAATTGTTTATCAAATCAATGGCTGGCAAAGAAGAACAAAAATTATACCATTTAAATATTAATCACCTCTCTCATTATTCACATGCTGCAGTAGAAATTAATTTTTTATGTGTGAGTGTATCCTCCAATGAACTCCTTTAAATTTAACCAAGCTCTTGAATTTTATATTTAGCTTTGCTTATGTTAAATGAGGCTACGAAATAGGGATGGGGTACGTTCCCCCTACTTTTGATGGAAATACTAAAAGCTTTACTATGCTATTGGTTAATCTTTTTCCGCTACTAATTTTAGTGATTTTCAGATACACTATCGTGTGTGCCCTTCCACATCTACCTGTGTATTAATCAAGCATTAACCAAACAAGGTAACATGGTAACAACATATAACCAAAGCTGGCACTGGAGAGCTCTAGAGAACAGCTTTGTAAATCTTTAGGGTGCTCAGACCTTACACTTAAATCCGTACTTCCCAATGCACAAACTAAAATTCTAGATTCAACTTTGAACCGTTTCTGTGATTATAGTTCAGATAAAATATGCCAGCACTCAGCAAATACCCACACATAAATTAACTTTCCTTTGGGACTCTTGGGAAGTGTCAGATCACTCATCTCACTCATCGTGCATGAAATTCATGTTTCTTGCTAAATCTCCTGACCCCCCTGCCCTGAATATAATCTAAAGCATTATATTTCACAATTTGTCTTTCACAAATACATTCACCTCATATTTATCCTCTTCAGCATAGTCTACTAAACTCAAACTATCAATAATTTTCACACTCCTTCCTAAATGTACCTTTTGAATGCGTTACCCACACACAAAAACATTCTAATAGATAAAATTAATTTCTTTACCTTCACTAGAAATTTCCTTCCAAGGATTTGGTGGGTACATAAACGCTGCGTTTTGAATCTGATCATTGATATCCTCATCTTCATTAAATGGGAATGTACCACTGAGGCTCACGTAGACAATAACTCCCACTGACCACATGTCCAGGGAGCGGTTGTAGCCTTTGCTCCTGAGCACTTCGGGGGCCAGGTAGGCAGGAGTGCCCACCACGGAGCGCCGGAACGACTTCTCACCAATGATGCGGGCAAAGCCAAAGTCACACAGCTTCACCTGCAAAAGCAGCACATTTTAAACTGAGAAATCTCTGCCTGACTTCACAGCCTTTCTGACATCACTTAAACATTGTATGTATGCAAACAGACACAAAACCCCATGGAAATGAGTCCACTAAGGTTTTAGATTGCTGAACTGGTCCTGCGCACTCAGGTCTGGGGCAGTTTGTGTATTGTGTGGCCACAAGTGCACAAACAAGGAAAAAATAGCTTGATTCCAAACCCAGCTCATTTTCAGAGTCATATCCTCACTCTTGAAATGTACAGAATCAAAGTTAAAAATGCACATGAATCCCAGCCAAATCACATTCCAGAAGCTGGAGGCTTCGGCTACACGGAAATCAAACAATGAGTTTTAGCTTGAACTCAGACCCAGCCAGCTCTAGACAGAACATCCCAGTAAAAAGCATTAACAGCTGGCACATGCAACAATCCTCAAATCTTTATGATCCTGCAACAGTTCCTTAACTTGAACACAGCAGGCACTTGTGGAGATAAAAGGATCCAGATTAAGTCCAACATATAACCACAACTCAATAAGCCCTCCTCAGAGTGTAAGAAAGAGCAACACACTAAAGGCACTTAATGAGACAAGGGAAAAAGAAACAATAACTACAATATATGCAGTTCAAGTAATTCTAGAAGTCAGTTGAAAATCCAACAAGAAGTCGCTTTTCAAGCAGTAATGTCAATATTGCTTTAAAAAACCCTCAATGAATAGTAATGAAAAGTATTGCTTAATCTTCACTCACTTGAGGGAATGGTTCTGCTGATGCTAGTAGTACATTTTCTGGTTTTAAATCACAGTGCACAATATTCTTGAAGTGTAAATTCCTCAAAGCAACAAGTATCTACAAAAGAAAAGAACACTTTCAGAACATATTCAAGCAGATCACAAGTGTCAAAAGACACAGACACTAACCAATACAGCAATTTTATCAACACAGTCCTCAAGAACTAACCCATACATACTGTGCAAGTACTTTTTTTCCAGGCTACCAAGACTTGAAAACAAGCGGATTTACTTTCCCCAACCTTTTTCCCCCCCACCCTCCTCTGTCTTTTTGAATGCTTACTGTTTTGATATTCATCTTTAGATGTCCATAATGTTATGTTTTGGGAAAGAAGGGCCAAAAAAATTAACATAATTAACATTCAAAGCTCTTTTCTTGTTTATTCAACTTTCATTAGATGTGTCGTTCTCTATGCTCTCTTTTAATGTCTCTTTTAATTAACAATACAGAAAACCCCTTCTCCAAATTCTCATCTTATAAACATGGAACCCAAATCAAGCTTTTCCTCTCAAAGTAGAGGAACTGACTGCTCACCTGAGTGACCATGAACTTTGTTATTCGTTCTGGAAGTCGACTTTTCTCACTGGAAAGAATCATCTCTAGCATATCCCCATGCAGCTTTTCCATCACAACAAAGACCCGTTCTGGGGTTTCAAACATACATTCCAGGTTCACAATCCCAGGGTGGTGCAAATTCTAAAACAAAGTAGCATAGGTACATCAATTAAAATAAAACAGTATGAAATATCCTGAATTACACAGAAATGCCGACCACAAATCAAAAGAAGTTAAATAGGTACAGGTGAAAAAAATGTATCTGAGGAAAGAAACTAGCTCAAAACAAATGTCAATCCATGAAACATGCCAACTACTAAGGATAACTTGTTTAATACAAATTAGTTGTAATGACTAATTTTACAGTTGATGCATGATGTTCTGTACTCAAGTAACTGAGCATAAGAATAATACTCAAAGATTGAGGAGCCAGCAGTGAAAAACAGCAGAAAATAATACTGAGGGAGGCAACATGGAGCCAAAGTACATGGCTTCAGTGGGATCCCCTGCAGCAGGGTAGATACCACCCCCAAGTTATCTACTCTACCAAGAACTCAGGAGTTCCTGCTTTTATAAGATTACCTCTTCCAAAAGTACTCAGAAATCACAGATGTAAATTTAAAAATCAATTCAGAACACTTACACTTCAATACAAAATCTCATAATAATCTATTTAAGACAAAACTCCAACATGATCCCAAAACACTTTTATACCTGGAGAATGGCTACTTCATTACGAAGCTGACTTTCCTGTTTAGTTGGAAACCTCATCTTGTCAATGACTTTGATAGCCACATCTCTTCCAGTCTTCCTATGTTTTCCTAAACAAAAAGTCAGTGTCAGCCATCAAGAGGTAGAAGCAATTCATAGCTGTAAAACATTACAGCAGAAATTCCTTTTTGGGGAAACCAGTATATTCTGTCAAGTGTACAACATTACCATATTTATATTTAGAACTGCAAATGGTGTATGAGTAAAAGAAGTGATCAGCCTCCACAGGAATTCCGTAGTTTTAAACTTAAACCAGTTACCACTCTGCTGTCAGGTACACACACACTGACATTAGATGTATTGGGTGAAGTTTTCGCTTGTGCAAGGGACCTGCACATGAGCAAGTAACTACTCCACAAAACACTGTCCTTCCAGTAAAAACAACAACAATTCAAGGCCAAAATGAAGACAGACCTACAAACCCACTCCAGTGGTTTCATGAGTTCCTGGGCTGCACGTGCACAGGAAATTACACACCTAATACTCTATGGGAACACGAGAGTGCCCCAAAGAACAGCAATACAATGAACACCCAGGGCAGTCTGCTGTGATCAAAAAGCTCTAAAAGGTTGTGGTAAGAAAAGGTGGTGAGAAAAGCACCATGCTGACAGCAGCACATATCCCTCACTGCAACCTGCCTCAGCTACATGAGAAGCATTCTGCAACCCACAGGGAGGCTGTGTCCAGGGCTAAGTGAGGAGCTGTTAATGCTTCCCCAGCTTCTCCACAGCTGCTGAACTGGTCTCTTTCAGTCACATCAGAGAGGTTAATGGGATCACACACTGCAAGACCCTGGAAATCGGAGACATTTAACATACACTACGACAGAACAGTAAGTCTTCACCAAAGTGTCATTATGCACACGGTGAAGGGTTTGAAGCCATTTTAGGAGAAGGGATGACACACACGGCTACAGTGCAAGTGGCACAGAAGGTTCTATCAGCACTGCTGTGGGGAGCCCAGCTACAGGTCAGCAGCCAGCCTTCCCTGCTGCTCCCTGGTCTGCACTGGTGCCAGGGCTTAGGCAGGGCACAGGAACTGCTCCACCAAGCAACCATTGCACCTGCCTTTAACATCATCATGAATTAAGGGCTTATCTTCACCAGATGAAGGAAATTACACTGAAATGTAGCACAAATACAATCAATTACAAACTAGATGCAAAACACAGAAGGAAAATGCTAGATTGCTAAAGAATGTAAAGCAAACCAATCCATCTAAAAAAACACCTAACTACACAAGCTAGACTACAGCTAAAAACTGCCCATGAAGAGTAACAGAAAAGCAGCTGGAAAATTCCTTTTGTTAAACAAAACACAACCAGCCAGTTTTCAGTGCAAGTTTTACATCAGTAAGAAAATGTCAAGAGTAGTTTTTTCTGTCTCCCTTTTTCAGATCTTTCAAACTAATCAAAATAGGAAAAGCAGAGGGAAACTCTTCTCACTGATGCAGGAGTTAAGTAACTATATCCTCTAAGTTTTGATTTGCAGTTTTGGAAATGTTTGTAAAAAAAAGAGGACACAAAAAACACAACAAAAAGATAAACCCAATCCAAATCCCATAACAACGAAAGCAACTTAATTTTTCCATTAATTGTTATCATTATTTCAGTATGACTACACAGGGGCAGATAAGCCAATACAAGAAGTTATTAGATCTAGTCTCCCCAAATACCAGCAACAATTAAGCAAGTGTGTAGAGCCAGCAAAATCATAATCTTTTATACTGTCTTTTCATAATCTTTCAGATTGTGATTTTATATTAAGAAGTAAGCATATCCTATATATTTTAAGTCCTCATCAGATAAAAAAAAAAAATTAATGAAAACTTTTTAGAAGTGTTTATTACACTGACAAGCCCTTGTAAGCATTGAATCATGCAAAATACCAAGCTGAGATTTATCTACAAGACAATTTTGGGAAAAAAATCCAATCATTAAAATAAGTGTCTGCATTTGTTAATTTCTATTCATAAGAGAGGGAGGACATTTTGATTCACACAACGCTTTAAGAAATATAGAGGGGGCAAAAAACCCTGACCTCTTTCAAGAGTGATGTAAAACCAGACCAAACTCTATTTCCACCAAGCAGTTTAGAAGTAATAAGTATCTAACTACACAATTGGCACACAGAAAAATCATAGCCACACTACTTCCTGATTAGAAAGAAAACGTGACAGAAGCAGAAAGATTACCACTTGTAAATCATTACTTATGATTTTTTCTTTCTTTCCAGATTTATGGTCTGTGGTTTTCTCAACACTTGAGATATAACACAAGATTAAAAAAAAAAAGAGAGAGAGAGAGATAGAAACAGAGTTCATATGCATTTCTAGTATTTCTTTTTTTTTTTTTTTTTTTTTTTTTTTTGTGATTACATACTAAAAACAAGTTAAATGATGCAACAGGAGGTTTTAAAAACTAGGTGATAATACTAGACTTGAAACCTAGGACAAACACCCTTGGTAAAGAACACGTCTTTCTACTTTACCTACTTTACCCTGCTGACAGAAATTTGTTTGCATCAAATATGTCAGTATGTTTGTATCCATACTGTCAAACCATAAACTATGTGTTTTTCTAATTGCTTTTGGCCACATCTCTCAGCTGTCATTTAAAACAGGTATAACTGACAGCAAATATATGACTTCCACTACTGTAAACAAAATCAACAGTGTTAGAATTTGCAATTTTAAAAAAATCCAAATTGGATTGCTTTGTATTTAACTGCGGTCAAAATTCAATGCACATTCTAAACTGATTAGGATGCCAATGCAAAACTGTAAATGCAAGACTTTAATTGTAAGAAATATTTACATAAAACCGCAGACACACACAAGTAATCCAAACAAAACTTTTAACAAGGATTAGGTTCACCTAGATGTTTTAGTTACAGCTAAGTAAGTATGAAAAGGATAAATTTATCAAGCAGACATTTTACCTTAATAAATGCATAATGGAACATAAAGCAATTTACCTCCATATACTATACCGAACTGACCAGAACCCAGCACTTCATCAGCAAATATTTGGTACACAGAGCTGATATCCTAATGCATGAAAAAAAGAAATCACAAATATCAGGAGTCATTAAAATGTTCAGGACTGCATTAGGTATTACTGGCTAGGCTGTAATTATATTTGACATTAACCAAACTCTTTAAAAGGCACCATCATTACAGTGAATAGAATGGGAAAACACAACAAACTTTTTCTGAGGAGAATCCACTGAGCTGCACCAAAAGCAGAGACATGCATTCATAAAAACTACCAGCCATGGCAGGTAAGTAGGTTATCTCCTGCATATAACATGGACTTTTTAACCTACAGTGCTCTGGTGTTGCTTTCTCATCCTGCTACTAACAATTACTGTGTAATACTCAGATAAACAAATATCACTGTAATACAATGCACATGACTCACCACATTCTCCTGGACCTGGCAATTTGAAACAGAGATGCTTAGAGACAATTCTTCTGCAAAAAAAGAAGATAAAGCCAAGTAAGTAAATAAAAAGGGCAGACTTTTTTTAGAAAGAGTGGAAAAACAAAAATCAACAAACACCCTCTACTGACTTCTAATCCAGTATTGGTGAAGTGATTTTTAGCGTTATTTTCCAGAAACTTCATTCTCTGGAATTCATTAAATAAATAACCCTGGAAGTTTTTCTGGGAATAGTTATCTTTTTTTGTCCTATTCTTGGTTACAAAAGTAGTAGAACAATACAAGTCTGTACACAATAGACAGCTGGAGAACCAAAAGCAATAGCAATTGTATCACAGTTCATTAACTGAATAATGATTTCTGGTAGCAATAAAGAAAAATGCATGCAAGAGGAGCAGGTAGGTCCCTCATAGTCATATGAATGTGGCTTCTTATCTTCTGCAGAACCAAGATATACAGAATTAATGCATAAGAAAAGGAAAAAAAAAATCAAGGGAACCAAGTAACAGAATAACTGATAATTCAAAAAGCAATAAAGCCCACAAGATAGAAAAAAAAATCTTTGTTTCATTGATAAGCTACAGAAGCATATCAATCCTTGGAATATAAGGGCATGTTCACATCCAGGGAGTGTTATTTCCAAGTAGAAGTATCAGATCAGGAATTCTTCAGTCTGCAGCAGACATTGACATGAATTTTTCATTACAGGAATAACACTGATGCACAGGCAAGAAGAGATACACCAAGGAAGGCAAGAAATACCCTCTCTTCTGATTTCTGAGGCCAAAGTAAAGCATCTCAGACTAACAGACATCTACCACTTGGAGTCTCTCTCTCTCTGAAGCCATTCCAGACCCAACTGGAAGTGTTTGTGTGTAACCTGGACCCTGACTTGTCACTGGGGCTGAACTGGATGATCTCCAGAGGTCCCTTCCAACCCTAACAATTCTGTGACGTTATGTTAACTTAAAGAAAAAAAAATTAACTAATCTACAAGATAGATAGAAAACACACTATAGACTTACTAGCACTTTGAAAAGAGCCTTTATCATCCTAAAGAGAATTTTGAGAAAAGAGATTTCTGATTTTTGCCACCTGTGCTTTATCTCAAAGAAGAAATTTATAGAGAGAAGACAGGAACAAATACTAATTCTCAAAGACACCCTGAGTTCCACATCTGAAATATTAACTCTGAGTCTTGCATATGCCTAGTGATTATTAACTATAACCAAGTCAGTACTGAAGTAACTATGCAGAACTCAAGGGAAAACAATAAAGAAGTCAGACCAAAAAATCCCTAAGGTCAACAAAAACTGCTGCAAGGTACATGGAAAATAAACACAGTTTTTCAAAGTGCTTAACAGAACACACTGAACCCTTGTCCAGAGATGACTACAGAATACAAAATAACTCAGAGGTAAAAAGTGAGTTATTCCTTCCAAATAAATCCTTTTTTCTAGTGTCAGAGACGTGCAAGAGTAAGGGCTAAGAAGTAGTCACTTGTAAAGAAATTAGTAATGCCACCATTCAATATGTAATCTACAGCAGGTAAACAGCTTACTTTCTCTCTCATTTGAGCTCAGAATCACTCCACAAAGAAATACTCCACTCAAAACATCAGGCACATGGTTACAGAGGATTCTTAGCCATGGGTCAGACTGGAAGAACATCCTCATTTTTAACTCTCTGGCCACAAGGTGGTATATAATAACAAGATAGTGCCTTGTGGACACTTTGACACTACAAATTCCCTGCTGCTGCAAGTATTTCAAGCACTAGAAATGTCTCCCTCCTTCTTTTGGTCTTTCCATTTAAAGCATGTATTTAAGACATTTTTTAACTAAAATATAATTATCTTAAAGACTCTTGAGATACATTTCATGATTCAGAAGTTGTAGGAAGAAGAGGGAAGAACAGATTTTTGTGGCTTTCTGAGAGGTTAAAAACCAACCTGAGTTATCTAAAAATATGTAAATGCCACTCTCTGACTTACAGTAGTTTCTTATACTCCTACAATCCGAAACATACTAAAATGCTTTCCCTCAGCATCTACCACTGCAGTCCTATTCCCTACCAATATCAATGAAATGTTATTATTTAACTATTTGTTTTGGAAAAATCAAGTGTCCAAGTCTGTCAGCAACAGTAAGCCTTAGGTGCTAGAAAACAAAGAGAGTTTTGGTGTGTGTGTGTATACACACACACACACACACACACACATATATATATATACAGGAAACTAAAAATTCCATAACAAAAGTGGCATTTTATGTATGTATAAAGCCAGGTATGAGGTACCATCTCACAGGTATGTTTCTTTACTGTAATTAAATACCAATTCTAGTTCTGGCATTTCATAGTTTACTATTTTAGACCATTACTGCATTTGCAGAAAGTGCCTTTACCTCAGACTACCTTTTACATGTTATTAACTGTTGCTGATGCAGAGTAGACAGATATCAGAGACAGAGAAACTGATCTCAAATCTTCTGCAAAAGAAAATTTTACTGCAAGGAGATTAAAGAGTAGCTGGAATTCAAAAGGAAACTAAAATGTGAAAGCATAAATCTCACTACAGAATGAGAATGAATGTTGTTTCAAGGAATAAGGAGATGTCTTAAAAGAAAGAAAACAATACAGAAGTTTAGTGAAGCCTTGATAATTAATATAATCCTATGCCAGAGGGAAAAAGGGAGGGAAGGTGCATAGAAGGAAGAACAGGGTACTTTTTATAACTACCCACAGCTCAGAAAAAGTTTTTTACATCACTGATGGTATTTACATTGCAACACTAACTTCTTTTATTCTCCTTTGCTACTGACATCTCACAGAATTTAAAAAACATACTTATATATATGTATAATATATATATGTAACATCTAAAAAAATCTAAATTTAGTTCTTTCAAAGTGTATGCATATAATCTGAATGTATTTATTTACATGAGTTATGTGTATTAGAAATATCTAATCTGTGCTCCCTTTTTACATCTGTGTGTGTTCTTAGTGGTCCCACAATAAAACTCTGCATTCATATTGTAAATCTGATTCTTTAGTACTTTCTGCTACAACAGATTAAAGGATTTGCCCACTCTCCACAAAACTGAGGGCGACTTTTTAGAGACTCATAGAAAATGATGCACCTGATTCAGCAGATAATTAACAGACAATATACTTCAGTCTAAATAAGCACTTTTCCCAAAGGAATCACTACCATCAGCAGCTTCAGCATATGATGTAAGTAAGCCTTGTCTGCCTGCTTACTGTGATCTTTTCCTTGTCCTGCAGCAGTGCAAACACTAGGTTGAGGAGTGACTGGCATCAAGGCCTGGCGAATGGCTTTCTCCCAGCCCTGAGCTACGTCAAGTCCAACTCCAGAGGCAGCAAGAACTGGGCTGTGATGAGTGCTGCCATTGTTCTCGCCAACAAAGTACACCATCGTGTCAGTGATGATCTCAAAACAGTAGGGGTTGCTGCCCTGCACCACGTGTGAAAAATCTCGAGGCTGAGTCACCTGGAGAATTTCTGAAAGTGGAATCTCCTGAAGAAAGATATTAAAAATTAAAAAATGAAAACACACATAATATTTTAATATACTAACACTCGTAACTTCAAGCGTTGCAAAGAAACCAAATTAAATATATCAAAAAAACAAAAGGGGAACACCAAGCTTCATAAATAAATTCAAACTGCACATGACCATTGCCCACCCAAGTTCTCTGAATTCCTATATACAAGCCTAGACCGACATTCAGGCCCACCAGAGTTCTTTCTCTATGTACAACTACTGTTTTCTACTCAAGCCACATTTATATTCATCATGAGACACACCCCCACTGCACGGGTAAGTGATGCACAACTAGAGAATGACCATTTTCCCCTTGCAGTTTATACAGCTTAGGCAGAGAAGAGCATGAGGGGGAAAAAGTGGAACAGTAACATTAAGGAGAGGATGCAGTTATACAGGCTAATCAGTAAGCACTGCTTTCTGCATAGGAATCGTTTTGGGTGAAGATTCTCTTTCATACAGACATTAGCAGATATTATCTGTAGACACATATTATCCTTCACCTGGTCAGTTTAAGACCATGGTACAAGAGTATTACAGAAGAGATCTGAAGGAAGATATGGTTTCAAGTTCACACTAGTTGGAGGAGGACATTCCACATCCATGGGAAGGTGCAGGTGCACATCACTTGCAAGAGTAGTGAACAAGGAGGTGAACACCAGGCAGGCATTAGGAGGATAAGAGACAGCAGCTGATTGAGATGAAGAGCAAATAAATGTAAAGGCAAAAACTGTGAATTACTCTAACAGCAAAGACAAACAATCAGATCTAAGCAGCTAAAACAAGGGATGCAAAGGGGCAAGTGAAAGGACTAAAAGCACTGACATAATGGAACAACAAGCAAGGAACATATTTTACCCAGCTGTGTTTTGAATGCACAGGGCAATACAAGTATCAGAGAGGTCTGAGAAGAGACTGCATTGGTCAAGATGGGGATGAAAAGGATCTGGGCAAGTTTAGCTGGGTGCACAGAGAAAAGGCTTGATCTTAGAGATGTTATAAAGGAAGAAGCTGCAAGATTTGGACCCCCACCTAAAGGTATAAAACAAGAAAGGGAAAAGTCCTGTTTACACATTCAAATGCATTTTCTGAATATTCCACCACCAAACACAATCTTACATTGACAATACACTAAGCTTCATTTATACAGACATAAGGCTATACGGTAAATTTCCCTCTAAATCTTGCTTGAAACTTTCAGTTGTACAGTAGGGAGCAATTTAATTTGAGAAACATTGAAATAAAACACATAAGCATGCAAACTTTCAGTCACTACTCAGAGAACACAAAAATCCAAGCCTTCATTCGACTGGTGGCCAAAGGAATTCTCTGGTAATTGTGAGGAAAGCTTAATATGCCAGGTAATTCAGGAGAACAGTACATGCAAAAATGTAAGGAGAGACATACTCAAGGGAATTAGAGCAGGAGCTGCAAGCAACTTCTCAGAGTTAGTCTTGGTCCTTCTCACTTACAGGCTTTGGGCAACAATTAACCTGGTCACAGTTTTGATTCAAAAAGAGATGGGAAAATGCAGATAATACGTAAACTGCTCACAAGTAGATTTCATATCTATAAAGCACTGAATAAATCAACTGAAACATAATTATTACTCATCATTAGTTACCTTGTAATATTTTGTTCCAGATTCATTTTGAAATAGTGTGAGGCATTTGCTGTCCAGTCTCCAGTAATGTCTTTTTCTCTACAAAATTCACAGTACAATTACGTAAGAAATAAAACTCTCACATGGCTTTTGCTATCTCATTATTTAAATAAAAAAACGTTTTACATTATGGTGATAATCATTCAAAACTAATCTACAGTTTAATCTTAGACTACAGAAATGAAAAAATAAACTTTGGGAACAAAGACTTTGTTTTAATTGAAGAAGAAGCTCAAGAATTATTTCCACAAACTAGCATAAATATCACTTACCTTACAGCAAAAGCAGTGGTAACCGGAGTTACCTCACATAGGAAAAAACAGTTACTATACAGGTTTTACTCCAGGTGCATATCCTCACAAAATCTCTATCACTTAACTTTAGTGACAAGTGTGGGAGTCATGCTTTCTTTCTCTATGCCCTCATATCAACATTGCAAGGGTTCAAGCACTGAGTAAGCCTTGTTAAGTCCTTAATTCTTCTGTCAGTACAGTGGCAAAACAGACACATTATGAGATTCAAATGAAAAAAATACTTTGTGGGCAAAGATACCAATAATACCAACTAAATAGCCATTTGGTGGAAGTATCCACCAATAAGAAATAATCTCCCCCATCAAAAAGTAACATGGTTTAACTATTGTATCTAACTCTCTTGTAATTTAAGCAGAAGAATATTCCTCAAAACAAAGAAGCTTTTAGAAAGCTAATATGGCTGTATGAATTTAAGATACTTTGCTTACACCACCCTCACATAGTTAGAAAACCACTTCCATTTTTCTGAGACAAAAATCCAAGGCCTTTACCTCTAACTTAGGATGACAATGTTTGAAATATTATTCTATTATATTTATATTTTATAAACTTAAAAAGCAAAGGTTTTTGGGGTTTTTTGCCATATTTAAGCAGAGCTTAAATACTTCAGTCAAGGAGAAGCCAAATCTACCTATAGGAGTTAGACAAAGAAAAGTAGATCGGAAATGGATTTAACTAAAAGGAAGTCCCAGACAGCACTGGGACAGTGGCTGAAACCAAAAGGGTAAACCCCTCCTTGTGACATATATGCTCTTTATTAAACCATGAATCAGGAAAGACTTTGGAGGAAAGGTGTCCTTTCAAACCACAACAAAAGGAAATAAGAAAAAGGCTGGTAACTTACTCAGGGATTCAAAATCTGGCCCATAACCTACTCTGAGAAAGGATGGGACCAGGGTCAGAAAGAGGAAAGAATGATATAGAAACTTCTCATTTTAAAATCCAGGGAACACAAGAAGCACAGAGATCCTGCTGTTAAAATGAACCTGTCTGGAACTGATAGGAAGCCCAGTTGTTTCAGGAATAGGAAACAGTCTGACTGACATTGCTGAGAATGGAACCGTCAAGGGAAATAGCCGATGTTGTAACACCCAATACGGAAGTCTCCTCCCATTAGGAAGCTCTGTGAGATGGTTTGGCTGGAGGTACCTTACTCTGAGTCAGGATACTCCATGTGACTGGCCTTTTGCAGTTGATGTCATTGAGGCAGCAGCCAGACTGACGGATGAAGAAAATCAAACTAAGCTAAGGTGTTTCATCAGATCACTGTTCTAAGGGGAGGTTAAAAAAAAAAAAGAAAAGTCCATGGAAAAACATACTGGTTGTACTGAAAGTTTAAATTGGAGCTGAATACCAGGTCTGCCCTGAACACTTCTGCTGTAACTACTCACCTTTGTCTGCTACTTGGTCTTAGTTTTTCCAGAGGCAGCTGATGATAATAGTGACTTTTGTGTAGTCTTGGCTGTAGCCTCATCTAAAATATCCTAGATACTTATTCTGGATTGCAATAAATACATCTAGGTATTAGAAAAGTGTGCCTTAAAGAAAAGCTTTTAAGGTAGTTTCACAAAGACCACTTACAGCAGTCAGTTAGCTGACAATCACAAAAAGTGAGAACATTACAGTAATCTGAGCTGCCTATCATTCCTTGACTTGATTTCATAAGAACTTAAATAACTTTGCTTCTCTAAGTCTCCTTCAATCCGATGCCACAGAGATAAAGAATTCAAAAGTATTTCTACCGCCTTCCATGGACAGTCTCAATGTGCCATAATGTTCTCTATGAGATCTGGGAACTTCTTAAATTCATCCTTTGCATCCATCTACCAAAAAAAAAGAGGACTCATTTCCTGCCATCAGACAATACTAAGGAACCCTTCGTTATTCTGCCTTGTCTTCCTCCTCAATACACAAAACCAAGTAGCTTGCCTACTCAGTGAAGAGCTCATTACTGGTAGCACTGGCAACAACCAATAGTCTTTTTAGAGGATGCTTGCACACCTAAGGACATACAGTCAAGGCACAACTCTTAAAGTGAATTGCTAGAGGAATTAAGGGCTCCCACATCCACACATAACTATTTACAAGCACCTAGATCATTAGAATAATACTCTCAACCATTTCAGTACACATAGTATCTTTATGATTTCCACCTTTTCATGTAGTAGAATAGAAAGAGACACAAGTATTTAGTTCAACTACTAAAGAGAAAGAAGACACAAATAAATTATTCCATGTTACCTTCTCAGGAAAGCTGAAAAATACTACATATGCATTTCATTTGAGACAATGTAGAGATGCTTTTCCTTCTTAATTGGCGGAAGGAAAAGTACAGTTCAAACACCATATGAAGAATTTTGAATAAATTACAGTTTCTCCCCTGAACCAGATTTCTTTACAATCAACATCACAGCTAAGTTCTTTCAAATGATACTCTAAATCAGAAATAAAATACACTAGTTTAGAGAAATAACTTAATTTAGTTTAAGAAACTGAAGTAACTGACCAGGTTGTCTCTACTAGTATAGTGGACCATCCATCCTTCTTTCACCATTGTACTGCTCTTCCTCTTTGTGTGTTTGATTGACTGTACAACTCGCATGAGAGGAATATTATTGCTTGTTGAAGGACTAAAAAGAAGATACAACAGTTTAATATATAAAAGTTAAAATACAACAGTACTGCAACTTGTTTTAGGAACAGACACCTTTTCTTCCCATACAGATTTAGTTGATGGATGAATATGATAAGGTATCTGAGCTCCTACTAGGTCTACTAGGGCAAATACTACAGTACTTAAGGAACAGAGAATAAACACATTGGAGTGAGGACACCTACAGAAATCATCCTCTCTCAAAACAATCTGCTGAGATTGCTGGTCTGTTATGCTATTTTACACCACAGAAATATAACTAACATCAGTATAACTATTATTTCTTCTTGTCTATGTAAGTTGATTATGCTGCTTCATAATACTGTTGTTAATGAAGGTCCCTGCCAAAGCAAACTTTCAATTACGAAAACATAACCTGGGGTGTGTTAACTCAAATCACAATTGCACTAGAAGATTCTGTCAATGCTAAGGTACATTAACTGTCCTGCAGACAAGGGTTTGATAATCTCTAACACTCTGAGAGAGCCATTAATTAAACATACAGTTTTTAAGAGCATTGAAAATGAAGCCAAGCACTGAGGTGCCTGCCTAACACCAGAGCTCTACATACGGCACTGACAGATCTGCAAACACGCATCCTGAGGTAGTTTTAAAACAAAAAATGTAAGGATGCTTTAACATGGCATGCTGTTAAACTACAGAACTGACTACAGGATGCTATCATGCCAAAAGCCTGAATTGCATCTAATCTGATTAGAAATAAATGGAAAAATCCTACTTAGAGGCAAACTTTGCTTCCCACTCAAGGAGATCCTTGAGCTATAAATCACTGAAGGTTGGGAGGTATCATTATATGCTCTCCCTCACAAATTTGCTATTAAGCCCTGAGCTACAGTGATGTTTAGTTTGACTGAATACAACTGTGCTTATCTTATTAAGAATGACTAAGAAAATCAGGATGACACTACTCAGAATAATAGAGAAATAAAAAGATCAAATTTGATTTAAGGAATCATGCTAACAGTTATTGGATAAAAGACTTCAGAAAAAATTCACTTTCAAGATAAATAAAGCAAACTATTGCAGAACATGCATAGACTATGATGCCAATATTAACATATCCCAACTAATGCCTTTTCAATCCACATATATATAACAGTAACTAAATTAGGCTCAAGTCACAGAGACCTTAAGCATGCCTCAGCCTTAAGCCATGATAATCTTGTTGTATTTCTTCAATAACTGTCATAACATTTTTTCCTATTAGAAAAGACTATATTCTTTTAGTCTATTTATGTTTCAGACTTTCTTGAGACAGAAGCTAAAAAAAAAAAAAAAAAAAAGAAATCCCAGGCAAAGGGAAAATACACTTTCAGCAATAAAACTAGGCTAATTGGAAATGTTTTGCTCACAATATTGAGCAATGTGTATCTTAAGCAAAGAAATCCATCCTATAACTTACCTGATTGTTTTGACAGCTTCCTCATCTTTGTCTGCATCGAGGTCAGACGGATCCATAAAAAAGATTTTGTCCTCTGGAGGAGAGGGCTCTTCAGCATCATCTAGAACTCGACTACCATCACTGTTCATTTCACTGCTATCAACTTCCATTGGCATATCCAAGTCCTGGCCTGGGCTAGCAGGTTCTGGAAACAACACAAGTCAAACATTATTTCAAACATACAATTAAAAAAAAAATCCTAAAATCCTCCAAAACCTACCCTTTTTCTTTTTTTTTTTTTTTTTTTTTGCAGTTCATGCTTATGGAATAAAAATAAAATTACAACCACGATATACAAAATCTACACATTTTTGCTATAAGATGCAGAGTATGCTAATGAACATTACCAATTTCATCTTGCTAAATGCCAAGGCAAGAGAGACTCAACTAAAAATACAAACCATACTGAAAGTAACAGAGTAAAAAGCTTAAAGTCCAAAACTAAATCTCATTAAGTAATTCTATTCCACAAGTAATCAGAACAAAGCAACCTTTCGATGGCTAGAAATGACCCAGAGAATTATTCCTGTGCAAATGAAATTCTCCATTAACAGAAAGCCAACTCTGCTCTCCCTGCTCTTGTAGTCCATAATAAGAAAAGTAAGAAAGAAACACGGGGCTGTGGAATTGCAGGAAAAGAGAAAAGCAGAACAGATCTTATTTACCTCTGATTTTCTGCAGGCAGAAATTTAGTGTTTACAAAAGCTATACAACTGGTACTGTGAAAAACTAAGAACCAAGACATAAAAATATCTTGATTTGTAGCCTTTTTATGGTTGTTTTTTTGTTTGCTGGTTTGTGGGGGGTTTTTTATGTGTTTGTTTTTTACCTGAGGTGAGTTCAATTAAGAGTGGGAGAAATAAGAAAAAAATAAATTGCTCCTTATGTGTTCAGAAGAATTACATGAAAACGTAGTTCCCAAATTATGAGACCTTTAGCACCTTAGCATCACAAGGGCAGTAAAACCAGGCTGCAGCAACACCATGTTGCACACTGCTGTTCACAGCCACCAACCTCAAGGTCCAGGAAAGAGCCTGGGAGCTGGAGAAAGTTGGCATGAATGGATGGGACATATTGTGCAATGGCAACAGACCCACTTAGCTAACACAGCTGCTGCCCAAGCCTCTGAATCAAGTTGTACAGTTTGATGTGATCTGCTCCATGTCACCAATCGTGACAAGGCAACACAACCACAGAATGGCTGAAGTTGGAGGAGATTTTTAAACATCATCTGGTCCAACAACCCTCCAAGTTCATTTCTCCAGTCTGTTGAAGTCCCTCTGGACAACAGCACAAACTCTGTCATATCAGCCAGTCCTCCCAGTCACCTGCAAACCTGCTGAGGGTACATCCTGCCTCATCAAGATCATTAATAAAGATGTTGAACAGGATTGGACCCTTTGTTGGCCCCTGAGGTACACCACGAGTTACTTGCCATTGATAACCACTTTCTAGGCCCATCCATTCAATCAGTTTTTAATGCCTATCTGCTCATCTATCCCATATTTCATCAACTTAACACTGGTCTAAAACTTGTAAAAATAATCTAAAGATTCTTCCAAAAAGTGTTCCACACACTCCTCTTTCAATTCTGCAAGGTCTATTCAGAAAGCAGTTTTACTTCATTGAGGTTTCCAGAAATTAGAGTGGAGTTCTTTCGTTTGATTTGGCTTGGGCTTTTTCTCCTTTCTCTTTTATCTCAAACACCTCAACTAACTCTGGCCAGTAAAAATCACAGATGTGAGAAAGTCATAAAAAATGGTACATGTCTTCAGATATTAATGTTTTAAAGTATATAATTCATGGTGAACAATGAGCAGACTGATCACAACAGATCTTCAAATTTTGTACTGTGGGGTGGCTTTGAGATTTTTCATTTCCATTGAGCAATCCCAAGCAAAGCATAGAGAACTTGTCAAGACCGATTAAGAGAAATTTAAGTCATCAGAGTACAAGTCTTACAGCGTATCTTTTTCCTTTTTACTGACCTCCATGAAAAAAGTGGCAAGATAAATAAAAAGATGTCAAATATTCCAAGATGAGGGAACTAAATACTAGTGCATCTTATTCAGCCTCAAAAGATGTCTCACTATTTAAAAGCATGTTTCTCATCTTACCTCCATTGAAAACAACCTCTCCAAGACAGTCTCGAGGTACTTTAGGTGCACAGCGTTTGTGGCAGTTGAATCTGCAATCTAAAATAGCAGATAAATAAGTCCATGATACCAGAACCTCACTCTCACCCAGACACTAACATTTATCATTCACTTCTTCCAACACAAACTTCAATTCAGACTCATACATCTGCATGTAACTGAAGACATCACTGATGAAGTCCTGTCCAGGAGGAAATTAATGATCCTGTCCTTATGTCACATGTTGATTTGTCCCACCACTATTTATTATGTCAGTACTTCCCCTTCCAGTACAGAATGGTTTGCTACTTCTGTAGCTTTTTCTGCAGATATTTTTTCCCTCATGATGTAATTTCTCCCATTCTTTCATTTGTTCCACATCCTTTTTTCCATTGCTATATGATTTAACTGTCTCATCTCTAATATTTTTCCCTACCTGCCAACTACAACTTGCAGACCTCAGAGGCCTCTACGATCACACAACTACATCAGAGCAAATATGTTCCGCAGTAAATCCCCAAGTCCAGTTCCCCTCTCATTCAGGTTACAGACTTGCCTGACTACTCAAGCTCCATTTCTTGCTGACACAGGGCAGACAGAACAATGTTATGTCCAGATTTAGCCTGATGTGGAGATGGAATCTCACCTGGATGTCTGCCATTTCTGCACCAGAGGTATCACACACAGCTACTGAACGAAGTCCAGCATGCAACATTACTGGTATTAACAGGATTTTCCTTTATTAAGAGCATCCCTGTGATTTTCAACTCCATCAATACCACGAATTTCAAAACTCCCTACTGCCCCCACAACTGTTTTCGTATTGATAATTTAGCCTCTTTCTGCTATCCAAAGCAAGTTCAATGTGTTGTTCTTTTAAGCCCAGAGAAGAGAAAAACCATTAGCTCTCCATTTTTAGTAGCAGAGGAGCCAAATTCTGGAGCAGAATACAATACTGCTCAGCTTCTGAGTGCCTAAAAGGATGCATCCTAGGAGACCCATGAACAGTCTTTTTTACAGCCATGGCTTCAGTCCATATTAAGGAATACAATTACTTCACTACTTTAAAGGAGGCTGGAAGGAACAGAGACATTTCATATCCTGTCAGGAAACTAGAAGACAGAGTCTATCCTAATAAATTAAACTACGTTCAGAAACATTCCTGGATACTGCAATGCAATTCTCCAGTCTAGTAAACAGCTACAAACATCCTCTAGCAGGCCTTTGGCCCACAGCATTAGCATAACCCCAAACAGTTCCAAGGTCTAGCTTATAAACCAGAGCATCCTATGAAATTGCTCCAAACAGGCAGTCTGCACAGAGCCACCCAGGCTGGGATGCTAAGAAAACTTGTTCATGAACATGGGTCACTCTGTCCCAGCTGACGTCAGTGTCCAGGAATGTTTCTGGGCATATTTAATTTATTACCACAAATACAGCCTTAGCATCTCAAACATCATCCTCAGAGCCCAAATAGCAACCTATTAAATCAAGAAATCCAGGGCTCTTATGGGTAATCAGAAACAGAAAACTACTAAAAGACCCCAAGCTTTGTGAAAGTGCACAAGGAAGCTGGTGGGAAACCTTAAGAATCTGTAGGAGAAGGCTGTATGAAAATATTTTAACTGCTTGATATCAATTCCTGATATATTAAAAATAAGTAAATGATCTTACTGCATGAATAGGGGCCTAACAGACACTTATTTCTGTCCTGTACATTTACATAGCATTTCTCTAGGCTTGTTTTCCATGCATAAATGCTTACAACATGCATACAAATAATATTTTTATCAGTGTCATTCAATTCCCTGAAACTGATGTGGTAGCCCCATTTGTTCAGCTGGATACAGTCATAGCAATTGCATATGGCCAGCAGCATCTATATGTTAAAACCACAAGACATCTTTTTCAGGCTTCATTATGTTTGTATCAAGTGAATCCAAGAGACACACTGACTGGAAAAAATATCAAAACCAGTACAGGATGCAGATTTCAAACAGACAACAAAGACTGCAAATAACAACAGAAATGAAAGATGAAACTACTGCTTTACTTACATGAGACAGCAGTATAACTAGTAAAAAAAAAAGTTAACACAGCTGTAAGCTTACAATTTTTTCTCTCCTCTAATAAAGGAAACTGAAAATTTATTAAATGACCTCTCAAAAAGCTGACTTTTGATACTCCCATTTGACAAACTCACTTTTGTTTCCTGCAACAAAGCTGACAGATCTGCACTAACTAGTGATAAAAAGCCAGAAGGAAATCACACTAGTTATGCCCCAGGAACCACACGGAAGAGCCTGAGAACTGAAGCCATGTATGTTTACGTATGCTACATAAAAACCATCCAAGTTCAGCACAGGTCCCTACCTCTAAAAGGTAATAATCAGTATCCTGTACTGGAATGATACAATGAAAATTCACAGGTTCTTTAGTGGTCAGTGTATAATACAGATATTGAACTAAAGGAAGCACTTCCCATTTTTATTAATTCATAATTATCCTTCTATAATTAGAGTGTTTTCAACCTACACAATTAAATCTTGTTTTTCAGAAAAACATACAATGCATAGCTTTACTACAATGAAAGTGACAGCTGCTGTGATCTTCTGAAAATCACTAAGTTTTTAAAAATGACACTTCCCTGTTTTGCACTAAACAGCCACCTAAGCTGCAATCAGTTTTAAATACAAGACCTTTACTGCAATTTACTGCTATGGCAGAAAATGAGACATGTACCTTTACACTGCATTCCTTGGCGAAAAAGGCCCTTCAGCAGCCGTTTGCAGTACTGGCAGATGGTGGGACGGGTGTAAGAGTGAACAGCAAATGTGTGTGGGACCTTCACTCTGCAAAGCACCATCTTATCCATCCAGATGGGGCGGCCACTCCAAGAGGGAATCCTCTTACTAGGTTCTGGGCAGCAACGCTGGAATAAAGAAGGAATACATAATTTGTACCAGGACAGTTCTACTGCCATGACTGCTTTGAAAAGTCACAGCATTCAGGTGAACTGGAAAAAGGCAAAAGCTGCACCCATTTTTAAAAAGGACAGAACGGACAACTCTGGGAACCACTGAGCTTTCAGCCTCCCCTCTGTGCCTGGGAAGATCACAGAGATCTGCTAGAAGCTGTGCTAAAGCACATGAAGGACAGAGAGGTGATTCGGGACAGCCAGTGCCCTTCCATGATGGAGTGACTCCACCAGTGGAAAAGGGCTACAGATGTTATTTATCTGGAATTCTGTAAAGCCTTTGACATGGTCACCACAACAACCTTCACTCTAAAGTGGAGAGATGGATTCAATGGGCAGACTTAGGAGAATAAGGAGTTGGCTGGATGGTCACATCCAGAGGGTAGTGGTCAATGGCTCAGTGTCCTGACAGACACCAGTGACAAGTGGTGTCTCTCAGGGCAGATACTGGGACCAGGGCTATCAAATGCCTTTACCAATGACAGACAAGGGGAGCACCCTTGGCATGTTTGTGGATGTCACCCAGCTGAGTGCTGCAGCTGGGACACTGGAGGGACACGAGGCCATACAGCAGGACCTGGATAAGCTTGAGAAGTGGGTCCATGTGAAACTTATGCAGCTCAACAAGGCCAAGTGCTGGCACTGCACTAGCTTGGGACACCTCCCTGTATGAACACAGCCTGGGGATGGGTGTCAGCCCTGCTGGGAACGACTTGGGGCTCCTGGTGGATGAAAAAAAAATGTCAGTGAGGCTGTAAGGGAAGTGTTGGCTCCGAAAGTGACCAGACAAGAAAGCAACCTGGCCAAGAAGCTTTAAGAGGACATTCTGGTATTGTAAAACAAAACCATGAAAACTCCAGATGGAAAAGCCTTACAGAAAGCAGGAAATTATGTATGAACTTCTATTTCAACAGAAGTTAAATGCTAGAAATTCACTCATGACATTTATTTTTTAAGCAACTTGACGTGGTTCAGGCAGCACATCCAAACCTCCATATACAGGGTAAAACGGAAAACACTGGAGGCAGGTAAACCAAATTCTAACCACCACCTCAAACTATCAGTTCTTAAAAGCAAGGTATAGCATGTTGGATTAGCTTGCTAAATTAGGCAAAAATATTTAGAAAATTCAAAAAATATTTTCGAAAATAAAATTAATTTCAAAGAAAAAGAAATTCTTTGAAATTAAGTTAAAAGAAAAAAAATAAACAAGAAAAGGCATTGAGTAAAACTAAAAGGTATCAAAAAGATACTAAACATGCACATAAGAAATCATAAAGTTAAATTTTGTGATAAGTGGTTACAATTCTATGTTCACTGAATAAATCTTACCAGCAGTCATAAACATCAAAATAAATATTTTTCATTACTCAAGACTAGGCTTTTTATAGCTTCTAGCTAAACAAATTATGTTCTTGAACTAGACTATATGATTTGTATTTTAAACTGTGGCAAGAATAGTTATACTGTAAGGTAACAGATGATTAGAAAAGACTAAGGCACAAACAAATGGATCTAATCACTGCCTGTCCCATCTTATGATCCCAATATAGTTGAGATATACTTGATTATTGAAATTTGTTATGTTATTGATAGCCTCTCAGCAATCATCATAACAAGGAACTACTATGGATGTCTGTTTTTACTGTAAGCCTTTCATCCCTTATATTCTCCTGGAGTGATGGATTTATTTGGGGTTTTTTGGATTAACTCTGTGAAAAGCTTAACAGCAGATCAGGAACACTCTTATACAGTATTAAAGCTTACAATTTGTACTGCTTTGGCCAAGTAACTAATCTATGCTGATACAAGAATTATAGAATGAATCTGTATTATTAAAAAGTCAAGATGTTTTATAATTCTGAAGCCAAAGTTCTCAAGATTTCATATATGCACAAGTGAAAGGCTAATAAGAAAATTAATATAATTTATTTCCTGTTTCATCTCTCACAGTAATAATAATCAGTAAGTGTCACAGTCTAAAGATCACCATATTTTAAAATTCACTAAAACAAATCATAACGGTTAAGCTTGATTCCCACATACTCATCATGAGCCACTTAAAACACTATCTAGTTCTCCACAGGTTAAAGAATTTAAAACAGAAATTGTTTCTCCTTCCACATTACATACTTCTTCAGAGGCAGAGGATGTGTGCTCAGCTTGTGCTGGTCTCGGAACTGAAAGTCCTGCTCCTGGTAGAGACACGTTAGACAGGCGCCTCTTTCTCACTCCACTGCAGTTGTTGGGAATCTTGAAGGCACATCGCTTATGGTAGTTTAACCCACAACCTGGAAGAGGAGTTTGGTTGTTCAATAAACCTCCCAATATTCAAAGTTACAAAAACAGTACTAATGTTTTGATAAAGTAGTTTTAAAAAAGATGACCCAGGAAAAAATGGTAAAGGCAAGAACAGACTGTTGTGTCAAATTCTCTTGTTTTAGTGTTCTTGATGCAATCCACAGACAGAAACAGCTTTTTCTCCAGCAAGCCCAGTTCTACTAACAAGGCTTAAGACTTGGAAGCAGCTGATCTCCCACCACCAGGAGGCTTTCATCACTCCCTCACTTTAGAGCACAAAAACCAAGAAGAATTCAGTGAGAAGGCAACGTCAGTACCTGACAGCAGGCTGCAGAGTGCTCCACAGCCAGCTGGATGAAAGCCATAAGGAAAGGGATTCCCCTTTGGGAATCTCTCCAAACTATGTGTTCCTTGTGCAAAGAACACAAGGTTGCAAGCTAGCTGTTTTTTTCAAAGTGGTAAACAACAACACTTCTTAAGTCATTAGCCCAAGGTCACACACAGTTTGCATTAATGCCAAGATCAGAACTTGGTTTTTCCAATGCACAAACCCTTCCAGCTATGAAATACTATATTTATCACTTGCTAACATACCAAACACGATATAATTTCTTCTTCCTCATCTTATATAGATATACACACACACAAATACACTAAATATCATAGGTTTACCTTCACATTTTAATCCTTGTCGTACCAAACCCCAAAGCATCTCTCCGCAGTAGTCACAAAAAGTAGGAGCCTTGTAGGAATGCACATAAAGTGCATGAGGACGGATCTGGAAATCTTCAACTGTAGCCAAAGCTTTTGAAAAAATGCAGTAAGTTATGGCTCTTGCAACAGGATCAACAAGGATTTATGGAAAGAACATGTCTTAAAAATGGCTAATTTAAAGAATGCTAACAAGCTATTTAGAAATCAGCATTTTACTGTATGCCATTTAAATATGTATTTAGGAGACAACATAGTTTTCAGTAAACATTTTTATTGAGGGAAAATATCCATTGAACTCCGTAGGCAAATGGCCCCAACAAATTAACAGTACAAATCACC
This sequence comes from Zosterops lateralis, assembly GCF_965231275.1. NCBI lineage: Eukaryota > Metazoa > Chordata > Aves > Passeriformes > Zosteropidae > Zosterops > Zosterops lateralis. The sequence goes on along the minus strand of NC_139764.1, from coordinate 33,613,414 downwards.
CTGTTGAAAACCTCACTAAGTTGAAGGCAGGTACAACAAGCTTTGCTAAAAGCAACAGTAAACGTTTGAAAGAACAATTTAATTTTCAAGCTGTTTTGTAACCTCCTAAATGTTTTTTAAAAGACAGTTCTACAAGATAAAAATCTATCTTCTAAAGGACTTTTGCAGTAAAAGATTAAATTTGGTGTATCAAATCAGAATTGTGGATAAAGTTTCCACATAACACTGAAATATTCTTTTCCTTAAACAAGCAAAGATATATTTAAATTATTTTTGTCCCATTCCTTTGAGGAAAAGAAAAAAGGTCTTAAACATTACTTTGCCCTGATGGCTACTCTTTTTTTATCAGATACATACTAACACTTCTTATACAGATTTTTATTTTAAAAATCCTACTGAAAGAGATGTCTTCAAAATGCCTCAGTTTCGGGTGGTCTGTCTGTAAGGAAACTGTCAGAGATTGCCAAGAGACACACAACAAATTTTCCAAATATGCTATTCACCAGAAGCAATGAAAAGCTCAAAATAAGATGATCAATTACTGAAGATCTTATGCACGCCCTGAAATGTGGCCAAGGACTCAGCCTTACAGCTATCAAATTCACATTTTATTGACTGAGTTCACAAATCTAAGCTGATGACAGTCAAGAGGTCTCCCTTCCTAATGCGCAACCTCCATTTGTCATTTTATCCTCAAAGATTTCAAAAACTGCTCAATACTAATTCAGCTTTTATTTGTAGTTTAACTACAGCTGATTTTTGATTGAATTTGACAAAGTATTGATTAAACACATACAATGACAATCTGGGCTGGGGTTATTTTGTCCTCGTTATTGGTTAATAACCACCACTCTAAGGATCCCATTGTTTAAGGAAATTGTTTTTAAAAACTACAATAACCCGTAAGAGTCTGCTTTTATAGGTAGGATTCAGCAACAACATTTATATGAAGTCTTATGGCAGCATAAGCCATCAATAACAAAAGCTACAGAACAAAAAAGACAGATATGAGCAAAAGAAAACCCACAATAGTTGGAAGAACAAATTCTGAACCCTATCTGCATTTTACCTTAAACAACTGTAAAAATTAAAAACTGATATTATTATACTTATAAATTCCCATTCATATAATTCAGATTTATTTATAATAATAAACCTGAAGAAGATTAAAACAGAACAATAAAAAAATAACAAAACTAAGTACTGAAGCATCAGTGACACCTGGACTTTCTTGGAAAGCTCTACTCCAAAGTATATGAGACTTAAATGAAAAAGCTCAAGGCAGGCGTGAAAATAATGCTCCATGAAGTCTTATTTTCATTTAATCTACTGAATAAAGAGTAGTTCCACTGTTACAATAATACCTACCAGAGAGTACAACCTCCACAAGATCTCCCTCATGTATCTCTTCTGCTGATGTAATTCGTTGCAAAATATTATCTGAGTTCAGATCATGGCGGAACAGGAGAATTTTGTCATACATGCCAAAGAAACCACACTCTGGGAACTGCAAGAGAAATCAAATTCTAAATGAATACATGCTCTTTGATAATCCTATACATCAATGTTTTCAATAACAGCTACAGAACTCAAGAGCTGTAAATGAATCTGTTTATTTTTGAGGAAACAAAGCATTTTCTGAAAATAATTTTTTTTTACCTGAAACAAAAGAATTGTTAAGGTTTTTGTTTCTTTGGGTTTTTATTCTCTCAGACCTGCATGATCAGTCTGGCAAGTAAAAGCCAACACAGGCCTTTAACTTGGATACCACCACCTATAACCTTTATTTCACAGATATTCTGGTCAGGCAGACACACCAGCAGGAGCTGCCACACTTTTCTTGAGAAGCAAGGCTCCATGCCATTGCTCTACAACAGTTTAGATCTACAGATATGAGAAATCCTGAGTAAATGCTACAGAGGACGCTGCTTCAGCCAGAAAGTTGGACTCTATGACTGCCCTTCCAATTTTATCCATTTTCTGTGATTGTGTGAAAGGAAAAACTCAAATCCCCACAAGGACAGGAAAAAAAAATCCATACAGGAAACAGATACACTAAATAACATGCCACTTTTCCATGACATGTCACTGAAAAAAGCTTTCTCATTCTGCATTTTCCCTACTCTTCAAAATACTGTCAAGTATGAGTAAAACTTCTTAAAATGAAAAGCTTAAAAGTAACAGTTTATGGGGAAAAAGAGCAGGAACAGACCCTGGAGAGGAATGAGCAGCACTCAAGCAGCTCCTTTGACCTTTTGGTTAAAACCAGAATTCAAACTTGAGGTGGGAACATGCACGCAGAACAAAACAGGAAAAATGTGGGAAAAAATATGGAAAAGCTCAGAAGAAACTTTTAATTAATGAGGTAACAAGTTAATAATTTATATGTTACACAGTCAGTAAGAATCTAAACTGCATGAAGCTTGTGGTATATTAACTGTTCTTAACTAAAATCAAAGATTTGTTCTACCAAATCAAAATCATAATGAAGGTATCATATTCATCATGCCTATTATTTTCACACTTTCTTCCCACTCAGAGAAAAAAATAATGTCCCCTTTACAGCAGCAATTTTATCTGAAACATCGAGTTGGTCTTCTCTGTTTTGGTGTGTACACACTACATAATTACATGACACATAATACTGTGTGCATGCTCCAGAAAACATGCTACCTGCCTTGGACAGTCACTAAGAGAGGCAGAATTTGTATAATTTAACGCTTGTGAAGGCAAAAGACAGAGCTGACAAATTCATACTGACACATAGGTATTTAAAGAAACTGATTTACTGGGCCTACACCAAAGCAGCTGGCTGCTTCCTCTGTCTCTCAACTCACTCTTGGGTTTCCTACATAAACTAGCAAATATACAAAAATATTCTGAAAAACGCATTTTTCCAATTGCCCAAAGATCATTTGTAATAGGAAAGAAAATATAAAGCTGCAGAATTAGCTGTGCTGTCCACATATGTGTCTCAGTATCTCTTGCAAGTATGCACAGGACTTGACTTTATATTCAGAACACACAAAGATACAGCAACCAGTAATTCTTCCAAGGGAACCGACATTTCTTCATACCTGAAACCATGTCATAAACCTACTTTAAGCTCTTACCCAAAATCCCACTGTGCCTTGATGGACAAGAAAACAAGACATATTTACATTATTAAAGTAAGTGCTGTGACTTTTATTCCTTGATACACTGTCAACTTCTGTTAATTGCATGGTACTGCTTAAGAACTTAATTCTAATAAAAGAGATATAAAATCAACATTACAACAGTATATATCTGCCTGCAGATACACATGACACTTTTAAATAACACCAATATTAATTTCAGCTGCCAGGAGGGACAACTCATGACTCAGGAAATCACATGAACTATTGTCTCTTCATATGAAGTTCACAGAACCACCTAAGAACTACAAATTTTAAGGAAGTCTCCAAGATATTTCACAGGTCTGAGTCTTCATCTTTTGATAAAGATATGCCTTTCTCTTCTATTTTTTTTTTCACTCTTTAAGACCATAACCCTGTCATGCAGCTGCCAGAACACCCCTACACATAATCCCCAACCTCAGTAACCAGAGGTCACATCATCACCTGCCAAGCAGCACTTATCTTAATTGATGTGACAAAATATATTCTGCCTATGCACAATTTACCCATTCTCATCTACAAATCTTAGATTTATTAAAATGTTTTAAACATATCACATTAATTTTCATTACTAAAAAGCATTAGCTGACAAAACAAAGTTATAGATGAACATTCAAGTCCTCTTCTTGACAGCAAGTGTAATCATTAAAAATGAGGTATTACATCCCTTAGAAAGCAGCAGCAATATTAACCCAAAGTTCGTAAATAACTTTATAATATCTATAATTAAGATTTTTGTTTTCAAATAAATTCCAGACAAAGGCAAAATTCATTTCTATGGAGTAGAAATATTTTGAAAAAAAGCAAAATAATCTATTACAGATTGTTAAAACTATTGATATCAACACCTTCATTTGGTTCTCCATTAATTATATTGACCATTTAAGCTGTGTATCATTAACGCATTTCATATGGTCATGATATGATTTACTGCCCTGTTCTTCCAAAACAAATATACATACACATAAAAGAGGTGACTGTGAAAGACTGTCTGGTTCTGTAACTCTAACATTTAGCCTCCTTAAAAGGTATTTCTTCTATTTACAAACTTGAGCTTTCTCAGTGACTTCTAGACTAAGATGCAGAATCACAAGCTCATGACTAACAAGGGAATAAACTATACTGGTATAGATTGTGTAAGTATGGAGCACAAGAGTTCTCTCACTGAACACAGACTCTCCATACAGTTTCTATAGTATGTGACAAGACTGCACCAGAACACATTTTTCCAGGCATTGTGCATGCCTGATCTCTATTTCTGAAATAGTAATTCCAAAAGCTAAATGGATGAGAAAAGAGATAGTCTGTTCATCAGTATGGAGAGCTTCAGTTGCTAGGAGGTTTTCCTGAATCCATAAGAGGGACAGGCAGTAGCTGAGGAACCTCACAGTAGCTCCTTTACCTGTCCTGCCTGTGAGGTGCTTGCCTGCATGTCCACAAAGCAGAACAGAAAAAATGCAGGTGGGGCAGTCCCCCAGCACCCTGCCAGGACCTCACAGGCCCTTCACAGGAGCCATCAGGCCACCAAAGGCCCATCTCCACAAGCCAGGGGAGCACAGAGAAAGAAGAGCAGGTAGGAACCCAAATTAAGAACTCCAGGGAAAAGATACCCTGGCCTTCACAGGACATCCTCAGACCCAACATGCACTGATCAGGTAAGTCAACACTAGAACACCTTTTGACTTGAGAGGAGTTGTGGTCCAATGGTATGGTAGAGATTATAAAATGCTGGGAAATTAGGATTATACAATACCTATGGAATGTTTACAGAAGGAAACAAAGGCAAGGAAAGAGGTGATTCAGGGAGGAATAAACGTGGGAAAAAATTAAGGGATAAGAAGATCAAACAGGGATTGGTCAGAACAATTGTCTGATCATGCCCTGTGCATCATCAGCATCACCCATCCTCCATTCTCGCTAAATTCAATTTCTAGCTATCTTCCTGAATGATTTTCTCTCATTCTGAACGCATGTGTGTGTATGGGGGGGGGTCTGACTGCCAGCAATCAGAGCAAGAGGATTCTGTAATGTCTGTGACTGGAGAGGTCAGAGTAAGTGAAATCAAGAGTCTGAATATCCAGGTGTCAGCAACTGGAAAGACCAAGATCCAGCAGCCACTACCGGGCAGAGAGTGCTTGAAGCCAGCTGCTGGAGACACACCCTTTTTTTGTTGCTGTTTTTTTACTGGTGGGTGAGTGGGTACGTGTCTCTATGATTTTTCCTCCACTACCAGACCTCCATCCTGAACCACCAGAGATACAGCACAGGGCCACTGGTGCTATTTGTGTTCATGTGAGTGCTCACAGACAGATACACAGTTGATCTGTTTGGATCTCTGTGTGTACACATGTATGTGCTGCCCATCTGTACCCAAATGCCAGTGCCTAATAGGTATATGTGGTCAGTCTTGCTGTCCATGGCTGCACACAGAGACACAGCTGCAGCAGCCTCCAAATTCCATCTTACCTAATGAAATTTTTCAAGTTAGATGAACTAATCCTCATCCTTCCTTGCACACTTCGCCCCTCACCATAAAAAAAAAAATTTCCCAGTTACAAAAGAACAGACCCTACTGGGAAGATGCCTGCCTCCCAACTCCTTTCCACACACTCTGGCTCAGATTCCTCTCCTCTGCCCCCACTCCAGCCCTGTGCACCCAAGCCATGGAAGTGCTGGCTGGCTGCCCTCCTCAGGGCTGGCTCTGATGATCTGCAGGTGGCCCAGCACAGCCCCGTCTAAGGCACTTGGCCGGGCCTCCAGGCAGGGAGCAGCTTGGCTCCTCGCAGGCGTGCAGCGCCCTGCTCGCTCTTCCGCTCCCCAGTCCATTCGGGAATACAGCATTCCTCGCTAGCACCTCGGCCAGAAGGCTGTGTGCACACTGCTGGCCAAGCATAACCTCATCGATTAACAGGGGTTTCATTTCAACTGGTATCTTTTAACAGAATTTTTACGCAAAGCTTAAACTATGTTCGATAGTTGAACCATGTTCAAGTTGTACACTACCAAATTCTCTCTTGTACTGCAGCGAAGTACAAGCTTTTACAGCTTTCCTTATGCTCAGTTACATGAAGCTGCTAAGGAAGAACATTATCCAGTTCCTTTGAAGTGTTAAGAGCTCATAATGTAAACTTGAAAACAAAACTCAAAGCAGAATTTTTTAAAGCCTGTTTTATCTTATGGGATTATACAGCTATTACCTTCCTGCATAAAAGCCTAATGTATCTGCACAGTTACTCAGAACATATAAACTGCTAATCCCAGTATTACTAAGTTTCCTAAAAGCAAAAACATGACTGTTTCCAGTCTTAACAGTTCCAAAAGAGCATCTAGTGACAGGAAATCACTTGTGGGAAGTCTATGTACGCACTAGACTGTGCCAAAATTAATCTCTGGTACACCATACCATCAACCTAGATCAAGAATATATGTAATTCTTAATACTTGGGTGGTACTTGCACAAATAACACAACTAGTGCATTATTGCAGTTACACTGAGGAAAAATGATGGGTGCTATCTAGCATGCTCATACTGTAAATATTACAGCATATCTAGCTTTAATTGAGAGTGCATTGCATTGTCTTTTTTCATCCAAAAGAACTCAACCAACATACAGCAGTCAGTATTGCTGAGTGAAACAACTGAGGCTTCTTTCTATCTTGGCAGTAACTGAAAAATCCCTTTACTTCAAGTTCCAGGAGTTACTTTACAAAATTCTGGACTAGTCGCCAGAAACTCACACTAGGGAAAAGTGTAGGCGGATATTGTTTCAAGGTCCAATATCTCATGACCCGTCATAACTCAAAACAAATGCTTCAAACCACTGAAAGTTAATTCCAAAGTCTAATGGTCCAAAATATCATTGGAAAGTCTCTTCCTTCACTGAAGTCATCCATTCTATTATCCTGCATCCTTACCCAGCTATTCACTCCCACTCTTTAGAATCATGTGCCAAATCACATTATCACACAGACAATTAGCTTCAAACATATTGCAGGAGATCTTTCTCTCACCAGATGCCTCAGTACAGACATACTTGCACTACTGCTTGGCTAAGTTTTCCAGCACACAAACCTATTACCATGCTGGAAAGGCTAATCTGCCCCCCATGTAACAACTCTGTGCCCCCAGTAACTCCCCAGCTCCCACCTTCTCACAAGCACATTTGCTTCTCATGCCTCAACTCTTGCTAAGTCTCTGCATTACTCAGCTCACATGGAGAAAAGAGTTGACAAGTCAAGAAGGCAGAGCAGTAGGAGGAAAATAGGTTCAAGCATATCTGAACAGAAGAGATGATTTGCATTCATTTTAGAGCCTTTCAAAAACAAACAGCATGAACTATTACAAGCTTAACCTGGAGAAAAACCCAGAACACTGGTTGCAGTACTGTTACTTATTTATTACTCAAGGTGTTACAGAGATCCATTTGTAATATGAATGGATTGCAATATGATCCCTGTAATGCAATGAAAATATAGAAGCCAAATCTAATCAGCAAGACATAAGAAATACCCCTTTGATTTTACTAAATGGTGCCTTTGGGTGGGTTCAGTCAAAAAAAAAAAAAAGAACAACTAGGCAGGAAGAGGACAAAACAGATTGCACAGGTAAAGTATCAGCACTCAATCAAAAAGAATGCAACGATTAAAGGATCATGAGAATTTCAGGGAGACAATCTAAGATAGGGGAGCAACTGGTCTGTTTCAGAGCAAAACATAAAGAAGCCATCAGTGGAAATATATACAGAGAAGGAGAATGCTGAATATGACTGAAAGTGAAAATGATGAAGGACAGGTCTGTGGACCAAAAAAGATAGAGAACTTGTAGAAACATGGAGGTAAGTATTCATAAGTTTACTGAAAAAGTTACAACAAATCTTGCAGGTACTCATACTACAAAAGTAATAGTACAAGGAATCAAATGTTTTTCGTTTATAGCTCTATCCAGAATAAAATTGGGTAAGCTAGAATACAGCGTTTAGAGCATGCTGTCCAACATAATTCTCAGCTGGCAGGCAGTAGACCATCACCACATGCGAGTTTCTAGTTTAAAGTCAGTAATCCCTTTGTTCTACTTCATGTGAGGAACGGAGAAACAGTATTCCAACACAGAACAGGATTAAGAACTTGCGTCTCTAATATCTGATCATTGTGCAAGGACACACAATGTCTACCTGCTACAAGTTTTTCTGCTTCTAAACACTGTCTCTCTGTTCCAGCAGCCACGTGTGTCCACCTTAGGCTCCTCTGCAGATTGCCCCTGAGAACTGTATGTCTGATACTTTATTACACAGCAATCTAGATAAGGAATGAACAGAGAAGACCATGAACGTACTAGAGACCATAAGCATGATTTTTTTTTGAAGCATCCCTAGAAAGTCTAAAGTTTGGACTTTCTGAGGACTTCCATTAACCATTCTAGTATACAACATCTCTAACACAATGTCTCCTAAACTTTAAACTTGAAAAAAATTGAAGAAAAATGCTTAAAAAGAAAAAACATCTGATGTTTAGAACATCTGTAATAGAGCTAAGAGACACACCAAATATTTGTATTACTCATCTCGCTCTCCTTGCAGACACATGGCTCTTTAGTTTCAGTTCTGCTGATGCTGCTTCTAATTACCCTTCTGCAAAACCTGAACAAGCTACAGTGAACACCAGTGTCTGAAGCAGGAAACACAGAAAAACAGAGTCCTAACCAACATTTTTGATACTGTAATTGTAGCCTCCAATACACTTAAGGCAGGTGGTTCAAGCTCCCAAGTAAGTGAAGGAGGACTCTTCAGAGTTTTATTTTGTTCCAGATTATGTAGAGGAATACAAGCCTGAAATGTGACTGTGAAGTAAGGAAATGTCCATTTAACCCTAGTAAAGATAACACTGAAATAAGAAGAAAAGCTATCATTATTCTAAGTAAAAAAAAGAAAAGGTATTTCTCCTTATCCATTAAAGAAATGCAACAGTAAGAAGACACTGTTAAGTACAGAACTCACCACAACAACAAACCACACAGTACCCTGCAGTCAAGACAAGACAGTTTAAGCAGGCTGTGGAATACCAGAGGAAAGGGAAGCTTTAACACTGTTAAATCTCAACAGCACACACAGCAGCTACAAAGTTTTTAACTGGAAAGAAACAGCAACCATTTGCATGACTACCGGCAAGAACACAGTTCACAGTCTTCTCATTAGGTATATATTAATCCTAGAACATTTAACAGTCTTGCAACAGTCTAAGAGATCTAACAGATCTAAGAGAAAAAAAAAAAAATCAAGGCAGGACATACAGCTGTCAAACAAAGAGTACAGAGGAATATTGCCACTCATGCACTAGCTGCAAAACTACTTATGAAAGATGAATCCAACACACATGAGGTTGTTTCCTGATCAGTTTGCTGCCTGCAACATGTTTTCACTGAGCAGTCACTGTCAGCTGTAAGAGAGCAGAAACTGCAGCAGAGCCAGACAAAAAGGAAAACTGATCATGAAATCCTCATCAGTTTTGCAGTAGACTAGGCTTAGCTTGTAAGAAGTTTGAACTATAACAAGACCTCAAGTTAAACTTTTAGCTGAGCCTGCCAAAAAACAGAAAGGAAAAAAGAAAAATAAGTGTGAATGTATTTGTTTTCATCTTTCTTTAAGACAGAAGACAGGAAATATGCAGATGTAAAGAGAAGGAGCTGATATAGAAAGAAAAAGCAGCCCCTAAAATGGCTGCGTAAAGGTACACTTAACACGCATGGTACACAAAAAAAAAATTGACTCAAATAACTCATCTCTTCAGAAAAGCACTAACATGCTGAATTATATTCTGGAAGTTACTATGAAAATGGCTTGTTTGACAGCTAGTTTGTAAAAATATGAAAGATGCAATAAGTTATGAGATGGGAAAAAAGATACACAAGCATATGCAAATAACATATAATGTGCTTATGTGTTTTCAGGCTATTAGGTGAAAAGGAATTATATGAGAAAACTAATCAATGATAAATACCACAATTATCACAACAATGAAAGACATGGAGATAATTCCTCGACCTTGAGAGAAAATAGCAAATATTTCTTATTTTATGAAATACTGTTAAATTCTTTTCAGGCTGCTTCCTGGGATCTAACTTTCCTAACCTAAAGATAAAATTTGGATGGAAAGCCAGCATGATCAGTGTTACCTCCTTCCTAGAGAGACACAGTTTGCAACAGGGTAGCCAAGACGCAATGGAAAAGTGTGCTAAGGTTCTTTTATTTCTTGGTCAACCCTCTCCTAACAGAAATTATATTGATATATAAGAGTATCACATATATTCATTATATAGAAAAACAATTCTAGGACATTATTAGCTGTTTGCTGGGATCTTTAATTATTAAGTAGAAACAAAAAGAACAGCTAGTATCAGGTCTGTGGCCCTGCAATGCATGTCTGTAGCCACAACTGGTACTGTCACTGTGGCTGGCTATACAGATCCCAGAATATTCCTCAACAGTAGTAAGCACAGGCTAGCAAAAACCAAAGGTATCAATGACAATTGCTGAAAGGAAAAAGCTGTCCATATTGTGAAAAGCCATTCTTGCAGGAAATTTAGAACTACACCTTCTTTTACAAGATTTCACAAGTGAGAGAGTGAAAGGTTTTTACAAGGTTCACAAGTGAGAGGAGGGTTTGCTCCTTTTGAATTAAAAGCTTCTCCCTTGAGACTCACCCAAACTTATTTCTGTGCAATTGCAAATACCTGACATAGATCTTTGTCACCACACCAAACTCTTGGCATATCTCAGTCGCTATTACTAAACAGCCTGTTAGCAAACAACTGTTGCCATCAGCAGAACATGGTTAGCACTATACCATACCTTCTGGTAAACTATTGAGCACACGAGGTCTTTAACAGCAGAGAGGGACAGGTCCTGAGCTTCAATGGTGACAGTCTCTCGAGTGAGCCCAATCTGCAGCAGGAAGGAGATGCCATGCATGGAGCCCCGGGAGTTGGTGAGGCTCTGGGTACTGAAACTGCCATTGGAGAGCCGGCTGGAGAGCCCCGACTGCGGGCTGGAGGACAAAGTTGGGGTCTGTGGTGCAGCAGCATGACACGATGGTGGGGAAAACTTCTGTAAGGGTGGGGGAGAAGAGTCGTTTGCTGACATCTGACTTGCTTTACTCTGCCGAGATCTCCCTAGTAGTCAAACTCTGAGATCAGTTCTTGGTTTGAAATGGAAACAAGGATAATGTAAGTTTCCCTTTCTTAGTTCAGTAAAATGCTCCTGACCAGTAAAACTTAAATTTCCCTTTCATTTGGTGCGAGCCAAAGAGTAAAATAATTATAGCTGCAAGTTACTTTAAATTAAAGGTTATCTTTCTGCAGATACAATCAGCTGATCAAGAGCAGATTGCCTGTCCTTTAGCACCACATCCAGATATAGAGGCTTACATAAAAGCCTCACAGAAACACATCAGCTCTGCTGTTTTAGACTCGTCCTTCATTTTTATTGAAAAATAAAAGCTGGAGAAACAGATGGAAATAGATGTTGATAATTCATTAAAAGTATCCTTGTTCACCTAATTACACAGACCATATCTTAAATGAAGACTCATCTTCATGCAGACAGCTTTTTAAAACAAACAAAAAAAAAAGTGTATCCTTGAGCAACAAGAGAAGTCCACGTATGGGATGAATCTATTCCTCCTTCAGAAAGTCTTCTCTGAATTCACAGGACACGGCGAACTTGAAGATCAATGAAGATATCCGATTTCATTTTTATAAAATATTTTAGCTCATGAAATGGAGGAGCAGAATGTCTGAAGACACAATCACATTAAATGTAATCTCTAGCATCACCCAGATAATCTCCAGCATTTTGAAACGTTGTGCTCTGCCTGCAAGGGAAAAGATAAAGCTCTTATTTCACATGAAATACATAAAGTTGCACACCCATGTCATAACCACTCCACTTTCAGGCAGCAGGACACCAGCTCCTTTCACTCAAATGTGTTACATCAGAAGCATTTTGAACCTGTAAGTTAAACTTAACTGATCTCCCACTGTATGACACACAAGAAAAACCAGATCTAGCACTGACCAATATGCCACCACAACTTCTAATTAACGACAGTTTAGCAGAGCAAAGCACTTATCACTTAAGAGGAAAACAACAAAAAAGGCAGGGGAAGGGAGCAGTAGAACACAGCTCTGCTCTGTACATCTTATTGAAAAGCTGGTGGGTAGGGAAGGAAATTCATTAAATGCACAGAAATATCAAAAAAAATACAAGATAAAAACTCAAACTCTACAGCAGCAGTACTCAGGGTATCATTTTAATACTGCTATTCTAGAAAGCTGAAGAATGACTTGCACAAACTCTAATTATAGGAAGATATGCACAGCACACAACTGAGCATCGGTTGGTTCCTTTGGAAAAATAATTAAATCATTTCATAATATTCACACATCTGATTAAAAAAGCAAGTCTGCTACAACCTTTGAAAGTAAATAATTTCATGAGCACGGGCTTGAGACACTTGTTACGTGATGCTGTGCTACCTGATTCAATATTGCAAGCATTTCATGAGCAGCTGAAATGTTTGAAAAGATTCCCCATGCAACTTCTTCCACAGGAAAAGTTTTCGATGGATGCAAAAGTGGTCCAAATACATAGATACTATATATTGTTAACAGTTTTTAAGGAGAATTGGTCCATACAGGATACCAAAATCAGTAAAATCACACATTTTTTCCTTCCCTTATGTAAAAAAAAAAAAAAAAACAACTCAGAAAGTGTATTACTCTTGCAATGAAATTCCAGAAGAGAAATGCCGGATTTTATTGCACACAGTAGAAACTGTCCTTCCCAGAAATAAGGCTCAGAAGTGCTAAAACAGTCCATTTAATACACGATGCACTCCTGGTATTTACCAGTGTAACAGCTCAAAACCCCACTGTCATTGCATTCTGAAATGTAGATAAGGAAAGAGAGATACATAATTTGCAGTACTGGAAGGAAAATAAGCTCCTGGTGCTGTGATAAAAATTCCTAACAGGGGCTCTGGAAGAGAGAACAAATTGATACTTCTGGATTTTCAGCACAGGTGTCTAGAAACTCTTGCCTTCAAATACAGAGGACTTGTTGGACATTTTCCAAGGACAGCTGAAAAGAAACTTCTGCCTTAAAGAACAGCTAAACACCACGCAGATGAAAGCAATAAAAACGAAGAGTAAGGACAGCAACAGTAACATTTAAGGACCCTTCTCAAGAAAGCAGCTTCAGAGTGCCTTCAAGTTTGCTTGAAAGGTAACTTGTTCTTGTTCTCTACATGCTGCTTTCCTCTCCCGCACCTCCCACAGATACCAGAGGCAGCAAATACGAAGCCTTAGGGGTGGATTTGAATTACAAAGAACAATGTCTAACCAACATAATAGAGAACAGTAAAGCCTTATGATGTGAAAGAATTAACGAGTCTGCTAGGCAAGTTTAATTTAGACAGTGAAAAGACGCTGTGAAAGCTCACCTACAACCGCCTAATTAGAAGGTTAATTATATTTATCAAAAGCACGATGCATTTGCATTGACGAAGCCTTTGGATACCATACAAGCCTTTGAAGAAGTTTATTTTTGTTACTCGGTAGGAAAGAATGGATCTGTCTAAGAAAGGAAAGCCATAAAAACTATTCCCTTTGTATTGAGGATAGAGTTCTTCCGAACATCAAATCAAATAAGCGTATGCTGACATTGACATGCAGTCTACAGTTATGCATTGTTGTTTAAGCAGAGAAAACCCTACACGTCAAAAAGCAGAGAGGAACAGGGGCTACGAAGGAATCCTTCCCCGGGTGCCCAGCTGGCAGCCTGCGCTCGCCCATCCTGCTGTCCCCAAACCGAGCGTCCCTTGGGCAGCTCCTGGCCCTCAACCCGCCCTTGGGTCCCGCTGGGAGCCCAGAGGCGGACACCGAGCCCGCTCCGGGCGGCTCCGCTGGCAGTTCTCACCCCGCAGGGCCGTTCCACAGCGCTCCTCACGGGCTCCGGGCGGGCCGCGTCCTGCCTGCCGCGGGTCACGCAGCCCCGGCCGGGTTTAAATCCCCGCTGCGCGACCCGCCCCCGCCGGCACGGTCTCCGGAGATGATGTGGCCTGGGCCCGTCACCCCCACGCCGGGGCACCCAGGGCGGAGCTGCCGCCGCGGGCTCTCCCCCCGCCGGGCCGGGGGCGCTCCCCGGGGCACGGCCCGTGCCGGGCTCGCCGCCCGCTCCCGCCGCAGCAACTTTTGGAACCCGCCCCCGCCCTTCGCCGGCGCGGCGGCGGCCCCGACCCCCGTGCACGCACCCGCACCCCGCGGCGGGTCCCGCCCACGGCGGCGGCGGCGCCCTCGGTCCCGCTGTCCTCACCTGCGGCCCCGCTGCCCCGGGCCGGAGCGGCCGCTCGCGCATCTCCAGCCCCGCCGCTCTCCGCACACACACCACAGTCGCCCGGGACGGGACGGGGCTGCTGCGCCGCAGAGCCTGCCGGGAGCTGTAGTCCCGCCGCCGCCTTCTGCCGCGGGCCGCCCCGCCCGCGCGAACCACGAGCCCCGACGTGCCCCGCGCGGGCGGGGGGGCTCAGCGCGCGCGGCGGCGCAGGCGCAGGGCTCCCTGAGAGAGTTTCCGTTAGTTTTCCTCGGCCGTGGCGGGCGGGCGCTGCCCCGAGCCGCTACAGCGGCCCCGGCTGCGGGCACCGCGCTCCGGGCTCCGGCCTCGCCTCTCCAGCCTTGCCAAAGCCCGCGGGTTTGGGCAGCCCCCCCCGCCCCGCCCTGCCCACCGTACCTCGCAGGACCGCCGCCGGGCCGGGGCCGCCACAGCCCGTGTCTCCGCCCGCCCGCCCCCGGCTCACCTCACCGGGCCGGGGGATGTCCACTGGGCCGGGCAGGCCCTCCGTGGCTGCACAGGAAATACTTGACCGAGTGTGTCACAGCATCGCGCTGGTCTGTCCCGTGGCCACGCTGACCTGGGCGCTTTCGGCGTGTCCCGCTATCCCCTACGGACGTGCAACAAATCCGAAATTCTCCAGGCCCTTTTCACTGCCCATCTCCTGCTGCGTTTCAGCCCCCCCCCCCACTCCTTCTAATATTCTAATTCACACAAGCTCGTTTTCTGCCCCTCGTTAATGATGCCCCTCTTGGCATCAGCAGCAAATTTCTGCACAAGTCACTTAGCAGAAGCAGGGAGCTGAGGTACCAAATAAAACTGGTGCGAGGCAAAACTGTCTCTGTAACTCCCTCCAGCCCTGGAGCTCCCTGTTGAGAGACAACTCTAGGAAGTTGCTGAAGTTATACACCAGACCGAAAACACCTTGAAAAGGCAAACTGTAAAATTCAAAGGCTTCCAATCCTCGGCTCAGCAGCGAGACACAGATGGAGAGGCAGATTAGTGCCTTGTCATTTATAGCTCTGTTTGTAACGTACGTTTCTCATTTCCTTCATCTCGCACTCCTGAGGCCTGGCCCAAAACCCACTGAAGCTGAGGGGAGTCTTTTCTGCTTTCTTCACCCTATTTTGCATCAGGCCTTTACACAGTGCAGCTGACAGAGTGTGCAACTAGCTCTCTGCGCTGACTGGCGCCATTTTATTTGATAAATAATTAGCCTTCTTGTCTGTTATATGTGTGTATTATAAAATTGGCTTTTCGCAAGATGTATGCTATATGATTAATAACATAGTAAGGATATAAAGATATAAAGTTTATTTCTGCTATTGGTAAGACTAGATATAAAGGGAGTAGTTGATGTAGCAGCTGCTTAAACTGTCTGTTTGGTTGGGATAACATCCAGTGAACATGTAAAGAAGACTCTGCTACTGATAACACCAACTATCAGCATCTATCACCCGCAGCAAGCACAGACCAAGGCCCAAGCTGGACGCGATAACAAGGACACAGCCACGAAACACGCATGCTCTAAAAAGGCGGACCCAAGGAGGGACCCGGCAGGGCAGTTCCTGGAATATGGAAACTAGTTTATGGAATTTCATATATCGATATAACGAAAAGGGTATTTAACGAGTATCCCTGAGAAGGCAAGGTGTGGACTTGGCCAAGTGCCAAGTCACCCGGCCGGCCGTTCTTGGTTTTTTCTTATCTCCTAATTGTCTTAATTATTTTATTAAACATATTTCTTAAAATTTACTAAAAAGTGAACCTCGTTTTTCACAATTTGGGGGCTCTTGCCGGGATATACCTCATCCCTGAAACCCCAGGAAATCCAGAAGGGAGGGAGGCGCCCCGCCTGGGTTTTTGGCGGCCCAAAACTTTGTTTTTCCTGGTGAGAATTGGGGATTGCAGGTAAACATCCGAAGAGACAAGCAAGGAGAAAGAAAAAGCAAGTAAGGAAAAGGGAAAAGGCTCCCTAAAACTGCAGTATTTTTGCTCCATAAAAACCTCGTGCACGAAGAACCTGGAAAAGAAAATGGTTGTGAGTATTTCTCAGGGGAGCGGGTTAAAAGGGGGGGTCTGCGTGCTGTGTGAATGAGACACTGGCTGGCTACTCCAGACTGGTGAAGCGAGTGGGAGCTTCTGAGGCTGCGTTTCCATTATCTCGCGAGAGAAATGGCCAGTAAGGAAGCGAAGTGAAAGAAAAAAGTGTGAAAGTGACCCCCGGGTCTTTGGGACGGGATCCCAGAGGAAAAAGGGGGTTGTAAAAAACCCCGGGTGGCTGGGATGGTCCCAGGGAGGGGTTGGACCCCTCAAGGGAGCCGATAGTTTTCCTATACAACCCACTGGGAAAACGGGACACTGGGGGGGGGAAACGTTTGAACCCCCTGGTCTGGGACGGGGTCCCAGGAAAAAGGGTTACGTAAGACCCAAGAGCATTTAGGGTTTGGCCAAATATAGGTATTTTGGGGTTTTTGCCAGATTGAGGATAGAAACACAAAAAGCCTTGCAGGTGTAAGGTCCAAGACACCTGGGCTTTGGAAAAGGCTGCCAGGTTGAGGAATACTAAAGGCTTGAAAAGTGTGATAATCTAAGAACATCTGGGGGTTAGTCAAATACCTATGAGTAAAAACTAACAATTTTTAAAAAAAAAAAAAAAAAAAAAAAAAGGGGTACCAATCTTTTTGTGTTGTCTTTGTGTAAGTGGAAGTAAGTGTAGCTGAAGAGGTGTGCTTGTTGTGGAGTTTATTTGTGTTAAAGAAGTGAATTGTTGAAACGGTTAAAATGTCTGAATGGAAAGAGGGGAACTGCAGGCCAGAGTGGAATTCTGAGGAGTTGTGCTCACAAACAGGGGGAACTGCAAGGGAATTAATGAAGAATTCAGGTTCAAGAAGGTTGTTTGCAATGGCAGAAACGCGGGAAGCGGAATGGGAGGGGGAGGAGAAGGATTGGGGTCTCTTTGAAGCGTTAGTCCCTGTGCTGCTGCCTGCCCCTGCCCCTGCCCCTGCCCGCAACTGAAGTCGCCGCCTGTGCTCCCGTTCCCCTCGGCCCCCGCGCCAGCCCTAAACCCACCGGGAGCTCAGTCTCACCCAGCCTTGGCTGCCCTGACCGCGGCCGCCCCCGCCTGCCACGCCGGGGGTCCCACTGCTCCAACCACTCCACCGCCGTCCACTTTCCCCGCAGCCCTGTCCTCACCTGCTTCTGTTACAACAGAGGTGGTTCACGCCCCCTCGTTCTCGGAAGGCTCGGCGTGGAGTCCTGTTTTTCTCCCCTCTGCCTTAGAAAAATTAATCCATAAAACAGATTCTGTTCTTACATCTGTAATGAATGACTTTCTCTTTGAGACAGGAAGCCTAGTTAGAATCCAAAATTGTCTCGATTTGAGTTTTGAAGACAGAAAGAAGGGAGAAAACCAAACTCCGACAGAGATACATCTAAAAGAAAAACAAAAAGTTTGGTTTTCAAGGGATGAATATTTTATAAAGCCTTTAGTGACTTTAAAAATAGGTCCTAAAGAGGAGGTATTCCAATTTTTGGTGGATCTTAAAACAGAGAAAACATGTATCATTAAAAGCCCCATAGGATGTAAAGTAAGTAAAGAAATCTCAGAAATGGTGACTGCAGAAGGGAAAAAGTTTGAAGCATACATTATAAAAAACATAGTAATTAAAAGGAATACCAACATATGGATGGGAAATATATTATTAATGCCTGAATTGGGTCTTAATGTGTTGGGAAAAGATCTAAGAATATTATTGGGAATGAAGGCTATAGCAGAAGAATAAAGAAAGTTTGGCAAAAGAAGAAAAAAAAAAATCCTCTTAGAAAAAGAGAGAAAATGTATTGATAGTTTGTAAGAAAATCTTAAAGAAAAGAATGGGACTTTAAAAAAAAAAAAAAAAAAAAAAAAAAAAAAAAAAGGGTGTAAAATGTTTACTGACTGGGGAATAATGCATACCTGAGAAAGATTGGGAGAAGAAGAGGGCTGTATAAAAAGAGGATTGGTGCAGTTTTGCAGATTAATGGGGAAATTCATTTTGAAGAGTTTTTATTGTTGTTGTTATTGTTGTTCTTGAGTGAATGTATGTGTAATATAGACTGCTGAAGTAAAATAGGAGTTTTTGTTTTGAAAGATGGAGTATGCAGCACATGGTGCTGTGCTGCTGAGCTGATGAGTTTTTCTGTGCCTCGGGGGAAAAAGGGAGGGGGTGATGTTCGGGCTGTTGGATGGCAGAGAGGAGACCAGGCAGTGACTGGATGGAATCCTGAAGGTGGGACAGAAGCTTGGAGAGTCTTATGTTAGAGGTCTTGAAAGGTTTTTTTGAGAATTTTGGAAATTCTTAGAGGTCTTAGAAGTTGTTTTTGTTTGGTTTGGTTTTTTGGTTTTTTGGGAGTGCATTGAAATTGCCTAAAGAGAGCTATAAGACATCAAATGCTGGGGGGGTGACCTCAGAAGTAGGAAGAAATAGTTTTAATGAAACAGGAGATTGGAGTCAAAAGAGTTGTGAGAGTTCTGGTGTTTGATAAGAAGGAATTAGAAGAAGAAGGAATTATGGATGAAATTAGATCTTTTGTTATTGGGAATTTTTTTAAACAAAATTTATGCTCAAATGCCATGAGTAAAATGTATGTTGGGAGTCCAGATGCAACCCAGATTGGAACCTGAAAGTAACACCCTATGAGATAATGTTTAAATTATGAAATAAAGAGAAATTAATGTTAAGAGGGTATAGCTTTACAGTTGCAAAAATGGGAGAGGAAGTTCTTTAACCCCACAGTGGGAAGATGCTTTTTCAGGTATTGCAGGCAACTGAAGCTGCGGTATGGCTGAAAAGCTAAAGCTGCAAGTTTTAAATCAACGTCAGCAAAATCAAGAGACCGGTGTGAGAACCCAAGAATGAACTGTAGCATCTAAACCAGGTGATACAAAGTTGAATTTTAAACAGAGCTGAGTGGTCATGAACTGGAAAAGACTCAAGTAAATTTGGAAGTTATGGACAAAGGACTTTCTCTGTTTTACTTCTCTGCATAACACCTAAAAATCAGTCCGGTCTGTCAAATGCTACCTCTGTTTCTTCACAGCTACAAAGGAAATGGACTTTCAAGTAATTCTAGTGTGGGGAGTTGAAATTGAAATATGTAATATTGGTTTTTTTTTTGAAAGTGTTTATGTCACTCCACTGTATAATATTGCAGGTACATGAAAATCTCAAGAAGAAGACGGGCTCCATATCCCTAACATTTTGGCTAATTTATTTTAGGTTTTATATCTTACAGAACAAACAATATGTTTTTGCCTCCTTTATTTTTCTTATTTTTGTGTGTGTTTAAGGTACTTCTTTCATACTAACTTAAAGACATTTTATTACTTATTAATCTGTTTTGTTTAAAGAAGGAGGGCAGAGAAGAGCGCCTATGTGAAATACCAAGAGGATATGTTAGTGCTCACAAAATATAGGGTGAACTACTACCCGGCAGAGTGGGAACTAAGGAAAGAGTTTTCAACTAAACTGGTACTGTGTCAAAGTTAATACAGGAGCTGTGATTCCTTTGTGTACACACACAACATTTGTAACCAATACAGGACATTCTTCAGTTACGCTGGCAGCGTTGTCCCCACAAAAAGGTACAGATAATTACTGATAGAAATCTAGTTCTGTCAAGTTTATTCTCAAGAGCAAATTTTTCTTCTACTATTTAGAAGTCATGAGAAGGGATATAAAGATTTGTTCTTCAAATGGGTGGATCAAAAATAATTTAAGGTACTAACTATATAACTTTATAAGGTGGAAAAACTTTGTCATTCGCCTCTTAGACAGAGGTTGAGATGTAGGTATTGGTTGAAAAGTGGTTTTTTTGGAGGGTTTTTTCCTTTTTTTATGGGCAGTTCTTTGTGTGTCTTTGTTAAGAAACTTTTGAAGGTGTTTTGGTTTTCTTTTTTTATATAAGAAGATGTCAGATTTTCTTGTGGAATATAAGGAGAGATAGTATGAATGACAAGATACTTGCTGCTTGGAAATATTATTGTGGTATATGCAAAATTTTTCTAGTAGTTTCATTTATTTCCCTGCTTGATAAGTTACTATGAATTTTGCAGAAACTGTTTTGGAAGGTTTTTTTCTTAGTTTTCCAGCTGGCTGCAGATAAGACCTAGCTCACAAAACTGGTGGTGTTAATTGTCAAAGGGGGTTCTTATCGAAGTTTCTAAGGAGTATCTAATCTTTCAAATCAATGCATGTCAAATTGAGTGAGTGTGTTTGCCTTAGATAGAAATAAATCCTATAGTGTATGTATCTTTCTAAGTTCTCCTAAATAGTGAAGGAAAATCTTCTAGAATAGCAAGAATTCATTGTCTTCCTGCCCTAAGAATAGGCTGAGCAGAGGATTGGCCCAACAGAAACCTTCAATATGATAAAACTCTAACATCAGAAGGGGTAAAAGAAGTTTCTGTTGTTTTTTGTTGTTTTTTTTCTCTTCTTTTCACTCTGTAGTTTAAGTTATTTTTTTTGTTGAGTAAATTTTTTTCTCTCTTTCAATTTCTTTTTAACCTGTCCCTCAATCCTAGTTACAGTTAAAAAGGTGGAAGCTTTCAAAAATTAAATGGTATCAGAAGTGACATGGAATAGTTGAACTAAAGATGCAGTTTTACTCAGAGTGCAGCTATGGCCAGCATAATTAATTGTCAGTTCTAAAAAGGCTTTGCAGCTGGCCTTTGGATTAAAAGACTTTACTGCCTTTTAGTGATGCATGTGTACATATATCCCAGTAAATGGGGATTACCAGTGCCTGTTGAGTGGGAAATACCTGAGGAACAGTGGAGAGAATTACGGTTAAAAAAAAAAAAAAAAAAAAAAAGGTCAAAGGCAATTTGTCTGAAAACTAACAAACAAACAAAAAGAATTAACAAGGAAATAGAGGGCAAGACTGGGTTGGCCGCTGTACTTGCCACCAAGAAGATCATATACTCCTGCTGTGGGTAGCAACCCCATAGGCATGGAGGGTGGAGGTATAAGCCATACCAGACCTCTGTTATTCCTTTTTCTGTCACTTCACTCATTCTTTGTCTTTTGCCTTATAGGATATTGGCAAAATCATGCTACAGATACTACTGAAAGTTCTATATGAAAAGACACCGAGGTTCCTTTCTTATTACACATACCCGTATCGACAGTCACTGTTATAACCCATCCAAATTAGATAGTTGTATTCATAATTGGGAAAATATTAAATTGTGGAAAACTTAAGGACCAGTGGTGACTGGTTGGAAAGTAAGTGTCTATAAGAGGAAATAATGGAAGCTAGAAAACAAGAAATATGGCTCAAAGCCAAATGAATTATAAAAAGAAGAGGTGGGGTTTGTTATATGTGTGTATTATAAAATTGGCTTTTCGCAAGATGTATGCTATATGATTAATAACATAGTAAGGATATAAAGATATAAAGTTTATTTCTGCTATTGGTAAGACTAGATATAAAGGGAGTAGTTGATGTAGCAGCTGCTTAAACTGTCTGTTTGGTTGGGATAACATCCAGTGAACATGTAAAGAAGACTCTGCTACTGATAACACCAACTATCAGCATCTATCACCCGCAGCAAGCACAGACCAAGGCCCAAGCTGGACGCGATAACAAGGACACAGCCACGAAACACGCATGCTCTAAAAAGGCGGACCCAAGGAGGGACCCGGCAGGGCAGTTCCTGGAATATGGAAACTAGTTTATGGAATTTCATATATCGATATAACGAAAAGGGTATTTAACGAGTATCCCTGAGAAGGCAAGGTGTGGACTTGGCCAAGTGCCAAGTCACCCGGCCGGCCGTTCTTGGTTTTTTCTTATCTCCTAATTGTCTTAATTATTTTATTAAACATATTTCTTAAAATTTACTAAAAAGTGAACCTCGTTTTTCACATTGTCAAAATCTGGAAGTACTTTAAACTAAAAATGTAGCAGTTAATGGTTGATTCTGCTTTTAACTGGTTTTGAATGCCAAAAACCACCCTGGGACTTTTTAATGAAGGCTGTTCCATGAATAGAGGATATTCCTGCCAAAGCTCTGCACCAGATAGCTGAGCAATCTTCGTTTCCTTTTTCCTCTGAAGTGGGACTCCCACACGCCACCACTGTAAACACAGAGCTTGCCTCCATAAACATGATTTCTGATGCTTAGCACAGCAAGGAGTCACACTCTACTGTGTATAAAGTGCAGCAAGCTTCTCACATTTTGACTACCAGCCCTAAAAATAGCTGTTTATGGACAACACCAGATGGATATTAGGTATTACCACAGTCACTGGGCAATGATTATATTTCTTTGTAAAGAAGCTCAGCTTTATACCATCCAATAGGGTTGGTGCCATTTAATTTACTGTCCTAAGCTGTAATAGCTGCTTTTTCATAAATCAGAAGATGGATTAGTTAAAATCAATTTATTACAGAACACAGAACTCGGCATCAGCCAAAATAAACCAAACTGCTGTAAATACTTCTTTGGTGTTACTTTCTCTTAAATAAATATCACTGAAGCATCCAAACCCTGTCCTATTTGTAAAGATCTCTGCTGTAAAGATGTGTAAAACACATCTGAAAGCAGCTCTGCACTCAGTATCTCTGTGTGGAGCAGCACATCCATCTGTGTACATGCACAGCTGACTGTGTGATTGCAGCATCATGACAGCATTAGCCCTGGCCACAGTAATTGACAGGGCAAGCATTCTGGTTTGTTATTTTTATGACTACCATAATTAGTGATTTCCTGTGGATTTCATCAATGTTCTTAATTTTTTTTTTTTCTGAGCCCACATCATTCCCTCAGATGGTAAGCTTGCTTTCACAGCTCAGCTTTCCCCACTGAAGCCAGCTGTGCTTTAAAAATCACTCTCTGTCTACAAGATACCAGAAAATGGGTAACTTCCATTGTATTTATTTGCTTTTATAAACAAAAATATGGTTTTCTGTACAACCACAAGGTCTATATTAAAAAACTGCATTTGGAACCATTTTAGAACTCTAAAAATGCATTAAGTTTTTCGAGTTTGAAAATAATACCTCTAGCATTTGGATATTTCATATCTGAAAATGGATACATAATGTATTAATTTCTCTTCAGCAATCTAATATTTTGAATATTTTCATATTCAAGGCAATGTCTTGGGAGAGTTTACTGGTGCATTTGCCTGAGAAATTCCATAAGAACATGCTGCCTGATTATTTTTCACTGCCTTTTGACACTGATGTAGCATAGCTAAGGCCCTCATTTAGGATTTGCAAGATCTGCAACAAATGTCTGCAAAAAGAGGAAGTAATATCTCTACAGACAAAATATAGACATGCTCTTCCTTTTTTGTTCTTTTTTCTGTTCATTGTCTCTCTTCTCTCTCACTCTGTCAATTCAACCTCTCCCATAAGGGAACTGAAAAAAAAGTTAGAGTTCAGGTTTGGTTTGGATAAAATCCTGAAATGTGGGTATGTCTCTGAATTACCTCATCATCTTGGTTTGAGCCCTTAGCTGAACTTTGTCCCAAAATCTACCTCCAACAAACCAGTGAAAAGTTTAGTATAGACTTAAAAAACATAGAATCAAAAGTTACCTTGATATAAACATATATATTTTGATGTATTTTTAATTGAACAAAATACATATTTGTATTTAAAATTATAGGTAATTGAGTTTTGTAATTCACTTCCACCCATGCCTAGTTTAAGGAATGACCTCACAGATCTGCTAGATGGGTAGTCTCATTCATATCATATATATATATTTCTGCTGTATTGGCTCCAAAATAGTTATATCCTAAATAAGTGTTTAGGATTTAATTTCATTTCATACTTCATTTCATTCATTTTCATTTCATACTTTCCACTTATTAAAGCTTTGACCGAAAGCATCAGCCAATAGAAACGCACCTCTTTAAGCTGAATCACCAAGTCGGGTGTTCTCACAGCCTGATAAAGGCTGCTCCAAACCCCAGAGAGAAGAGCAGTGGATGAGTTAATGGGGATGAACAGCAGCAGCTCAAGCCCACAAGATGCCCATGAGCCCCAGGCTCCTGTGCACCTGTGTGACCATCAGCCCCACCACCCTTTCCCTCTGGGCTGGGAGAGCTCAGGCTGGAAATAGACTGTCTGCTGCCTTACTGGCTCAAAATTATAGAATTGTAGAGTGGCTTGGGTTGCAAGGGACCTTAAAGATCATCTAGTTCCAACCCCAGTGCTGTGGGCAGGGACATCTTCCACTAGGCTGGGTTGCTCCAAGCCCCATCCAACCTTTTGAAATGACCTTTTATTTTGTGGATTCAAACCACAGCAAACCACACTTCTCTGCTCTCCCTGCCAGGGACCTGCCAGTGGGAAGAGCCAAGCATTAAAGCTGTATTTGTGACAGTGGAAGGTGCAGGAGTTCCCCTTCTGGAGGAGGGAGAAGCCTCCATGGACTGTCCATCGGGACTTCAGTAGATGGCACTGTCACACCAACTGTCACTTCCTGGGCACAGGAATGGACGATGTACAGATCATACTGTCACTGATTGCCTGTGCTTTTCTTCAAATAAACTACTCTTTCTTTTCCCTCTCTAGATGACATCTGATTACATCTATTTGATTTTTCAGAGTAATAATCCAACTATTTTAAATGTATATAATACAACAGCTGACCACTGAGCAATTTGTTGACACATGTTCTGTTAGGTGGTATAGAGCAGGACTAAACAACACATTTTTCCATTATAAATCCCTAGAAAAAGAAAATGCCCATCACTTTTGTTTTTAAGTTTGCATATTTAAAATAGTTATGTAATTCTCTTTTCAGCTGTGCAGCATTCTGATTTCTGTTACATGGGTTTTATTTTTTTTTTCCCTCCTCAGTCTTCTTTATGGACATAGAACTTTATGGGGTGGTTATGAGAGGGGACATCTCTACTCCAAATTTTGAAAGTAATGCCCTTAAAAAATCCTGTTTAATCTCTCTACACATCTGTTCCAATACTTACACTTTTATGTGTGTTTCCCATGTAGGTGATATTAACACTGCCTAAATCTGACTTTACACTTGCCAAATTTGTAATCTATCAAAAAATTGTAACTCTCAGAGCAACCACAATCCCTTAGGGAAAAGCAGTGTTGGCTAGTCCTGACTCATATTCTTGTCAGATTTCTCCTGTAGCTATTGTATTTATTTTCTTTTCTGCTAAATTGCATGAGAACGCTGGCACATCACCCAGAAATTCTGTCCAGCATCTGGATTGTATAGTCAACCACAGGAAATCTCATGGAGGGGCAACAGATTTTTGTTCTCTTGTGTAGTTCTGCTGGGATCACCATCATCTTGGTAGTGGGATTTAGACTAATTTCCCGTGACTTGATCTCAGGCATGCTGGGGCTTTTGTCTAAAAATCTGTCAACCATGCTGATTTTTCTTGGTAATCAAAAGATTGTCCATTTCTTCCTGTTAACCAGTGACTTGGCTGTGAATTTGAAACAATTTCCTAACAAAGCACTGTGTGGACTTGCACGACTGAAAAAAGAAAGGCACCAATTTAAATTAACTCTTTGTTTTCCCATATATGAAAAAAAAAACTTGGACACAGCCACATTCTGAGCATCAGCTAGAAGGATGCTGCATCTGTCGTAAAGTTCTCACCGCCAGAGATGTCATCTATATGCTGGTGGCAGATCCACTAGCTTTTCTAGGAAACCTGGGAAATCTGGGTCAACAATGTGCAAATCATAAATTGCCCCATTTCTCCAACATCACCCTTACTTGCAAAGCTCTAGTTACTGGGATGTGGCTTTCCAGTACAAGGCTGAAAAGCAGCAAAATTATTACTCCTGCTGCTTCTCTTCTTCATGTCTTCTTTTTTTTATTTTATTTGTTTTGAGATTAAGCCTGAACTTTTAAGAAATATGTAAAAATCGGATACATTAAATGGAGTATCTGTGATGCAGAATAGTCAGATGTTTTCTATAACACCCTAGAGCAATAATGGTGATGCCAAATGACCTAAAGAAGAGATCATGAGCTCAGAAACTTGTCTCTTTGGTTTAATATTTTAAATTGGTGTGCTAGAAAATACCGCCTCACCACAGATTTTGCTCCATTGTTAGTTGATCATATAATTACAGAAAATAAAACGCCTAAAGAGTGAGTTTTCATTTTAGCAAGTACTGTTGTTTTTCTGGGCCAAAAAATAAAATAAAAATAAAATAAAAGATAATAAAAGAGAATAAAATAAAATAAAATAAAATATTAATAAATTAAACCCCTTCGGGCCGCAGAGCGCTCCCCCATCCCATCGCTCCCCCATCCCAGCGCTGCCCCTGGAATACAAAACCGGCTTTCAGGGGAAAAGCCGCAGGCTCCGGCTTTCCCACCGTGGGAATCACGAGTGCCGGCCTGTGCTCGGGCCCGGGGCCGGGGGGGAGGGAGCGGGGAGGGGCCGGGGGCAGCCCTGGCACTGCTGACGGGCTGCGGGGACGGGCTGGGCACGGAGGGGAGACGGGCAGGGCTGCGGCTCCACCGCCAGCGCCTCCCTCCCGTCCCTGCCTCCCTCTGTGCCTCCCTCCCATCCCTGCCTCCCTCTGTGCCTCCCTCCCATCCCTCCCTCCCGTCCCTGCCTCCCTCCCGTCCCTGCCTCCCTCTCATCCCTCCCTCCCATCCCTCCCTCCCATCCCTGCCTCCCTCTGTGCCTCCCTCTCATCCCTCCCTCCCATCCCTGCCTCCTGGGCTGGCACATCCCCGGCTCCTCATTCACTCCCCGGTGCTGGCGCGGCGGAGGGAGGGAGGGAGGGAGGATGGCGGGGGTCTCTGCCCGGCTGCTCGGGGCTCTGTGTCTCGCCGCCTGCCTGTGCCCGGCGCTCGGGAGGGACGCCGGAGCGCAGTGGACCCTGGAGAAGGTGGGTGGCGTTCGCCTTTCCCAGGCGCTTCTTTGCCTTTCCCGGTTTGGGGGGGACAGGCTCCCCCTCCGGCCCGGCCTCCAGCGCGGGTTCGGGCTGGGGCACCCCGGGCGGGGTCTGCAGGTGAGGTGGGTGCCCCGGCTCCCCTCTGAGCCCCAGCTTGGCCCCTGCAGGGAGAGAATGTTCTTCACGCCTTTGGCTTTGTCATCTCCCACCGCCTGGGACCGCCTGGGCAGCAAGAGCCACCAGCTTTGTCAGGGGCAGTCACTGAATTTAAGAGGAGACCCAAACAGGACAAGATGGGTCAAAATCGGAAATTATATTCCTTATAACATTCTACTGAACTCCAGCTTTCATTGTGATTGTGGTGAGTCAGAGGACAGTGACTTGGTTTGAGAAGACAAATAGCTCTTTCAGCAGCGATGCACATGTACCTAGGGAAAACAAGCAGGCATGGTGCTGATAGATGGTACAAAATTGTTTTAAAAAGATATAATGCTCTAATATGTTGTAGACTCATATTGTGATACTATATATTAGACTATGTTGTGTCTAATTTAGAGTTGTGTGTGAACAAGTGTGTGATTTGAAAAAACAAATCTTGAGATAAGGTTTAATTAAACAGTGGTAAGCTTTAAACCACAGATTTCTCAATGAGGCAGGTCTCATTATGAAACATTAACATAATTTTCTTCATAAAGAATGAAACCACATGAAACATAGGAGAGCATAAAACTGCAAATCACATTGGACTAAACATTTCAGGAATTTCCAAACAGAAAATATACTTCTAGGGCCCTTCCCCAAGTGTTTGTAAAAGAGCTGAAGTCAAAGTTCAGCAAGAAGCATCTGAATTCCACTAATCCAGTGCACCATTCTCTTCACCAACAGATCAGAGTCCAGGACAAGCTGCTAAATGGAGCTTCCCTCACATCTTAGACCTCAGTTCCCCTTAGTCATTCCCTTTCCCCTTGATTTTATTCACCCTCCCATTCAAGGAAATGTTGGCTTGTTTGTTTGTTAATGAGATACTGTGTCGTTCTGTTCTGTTAATTGTACCTTACAACACATACATATATGTATATATAGGTCACTATATATATAGTGTATAGGTCACTATGTAATATATATAGCTCATGTATAGACTGTGTATCTGTAACATAATACATCTGTAACTATGCACAATACCTGTATATGTACATACACAGTATATACATAAGAATATGTGTGGCTAAATCTTTAGTCACACTGGTCAATGAACAATCATGTAGCCCCAGTGCTCCTTTTTTCAGCTCCCTTGAGCCCCAGCACTTCACTCTTCAGTTGGTTCCATTCTGACCAGTCCATCTCCTTGCCAGTGCTGTCAGTGGTGTCACCCAGCCACAGAACCGTCACATCTGAGCTCCTCTGCCTGTGCACACACTAAGCAGGAACAACTTCCTCTTTCTCATCAAATTCTTGTCCTTCAACAACTTTTGTTCTTTCTCCCTGGAGGGATGTGTCAGCCAGAAATTCAAAGTCCTATAGGTAAGCCTGGGCTACTTGTAGAACTTGAAGTTTTGCGGTTTTATACGGGTTAGTAAAACAGGCTTAGTGACAACCCTGTCATGAATATATTCTTCTGCCTCTCCGCTGTGGCAAAATAGGGATTGACCAACACTGTAAAGAATGAGTCACTTACAAATCTTATTTTGCTTCTCTTTTGTTTCATAACCACTTTTGTAATTCCTCTCACTTCCCAAATTTGAAAATATCTCCATTATTAGAAGTGGAAATTTATTCCTCTCTTCTGAAGTATTTTCGTGCATTTGTACTTTATTAATTTTTCTTTGCAAAGATGACCCCAATTCCAGGCACACTCTTCACTTGTTCAACTGCAGACAGACTGTCTGAACGTCCTTAATTAAATTGTCCTCCTACACTCTTCTGAAGTACATAGCTTTAGCTTTTCACTCTCCCCTTACAGCCTGCTCTTCCTAAACCAAACAGCTCCCTGACATTTTCTCGTCAGTGCCTCTTCTACACTTTTAGTAAGTTCCACCATATTAAACTTCTAGCATTTCAAAAGACTGTTTTACAACTTCTGTGGTACGATTTCCAGACTTTCAAAAGTTCATCTTTATATCAGATGAAATGCAATTTTTCTTTAATCTATGTCTAAATTTGCTAGCATTAAAAACGTTAACTGCCCATCCTAAATGCTGGTGTCCTTACAGTCTTAAAATTCAGCTTTAAACACTGTATTAAAATTGACACAATGTGATTGTCTTTGTGTCACCCCTCTACTTAATTTCACTGTTAAGCCTAAGCAGAATTAGAGGAAAGGTTCACATGGAGATAGACAGCTAGGAAACAAAAGAAGGGTAGAAGTAAATGTTTGCAGTGAAGTCTAGAAAATACTCATGCTCATACTTGCTTGTACAAACACAAATGAAGTAGAAAATCAGTCAAATAGTGAGGCAACCCCCATTTTTTAACAATATTAATCACCTAGGCTAATAAGAGAACAGATAACAAGATACCTGAGTTTTGAGGTCAGTTCACATTCTGGCCAGGTAATGCGTTTTAGATGTTATTTCAGACGTGTGAAATGACACACACAAATAGAAAAGGAGACTGAATTATTTTTTGTTAACACATACAATGATAGGGTTAGACTACAGATATTTATGAAAATGTCAGTTTGATGCAGGAGCAGCCCAAAAGCAAGTCAGCTGTTAAACGGTTTGAAGAAAGAAAAAGAATAAAAAATACCATTGTCATACCATACCATACCATACCATACCATACCGTACCATAAATTATGATGTGCTCATGTTCCAGTTTCTCTCCTTTTGCTCATCTCAGAAAGGATGCCATAGACAAGGTACACTGAAGGATGGCAAGTCTGATCAGTCATGTAAGGCAATATTTTTCATTAGGAGAAAGACAGGAGTAGGGGGAAGACCCTGCAATATAAATGAGGAATGGATATGATAGTGCCTGAAATAGGAATGTATAAAAACAGCAGTGGCACAGGAAGTTTCTGAGGAGACAACTGCTAGAGACTGGATAGGTTCAAACCTGCTGTATAAAGAGGCATTTGAGATGTCCTTGGGAATACCATCCAGCATTCAGCTCCCACTCCAGAGCACTGTGGGGCTCTTGCACATCAAAGATGTGCATTTGCCAGCTACATAAGGATGTCTGGAGCACTCTGGGTCACTGGATACAGCCCCAGAGGCCTGTGCTTGGGCAACAGAAAGGAAGTCACTGGGGAGGAAAGTCACATACTAGAGGCTGTCACAGGAGATGGGCTGTCGGTTCTGAGGTTAACCCATGTGTCACCAAGCTGATGAATGTCCCAGCTAGCCCCAAAGGAGCTACAGCATTCTGTGCAGTCACACTCATTCTGCCACTGTGGCCAGAGGCCACAATGACACAGCTCGCTCCCTCTGGGAGTGAGTTATCTTAGGCATTTCTTTGTACTACTGTATCTTATAACATAGACACATTTAGCATAAAGCTAAATATTATTGCTACTAGAAACAAAGCTTCTGGTGTTTGTCTCAATAGAAACCCCAGTTGAAGGTGGCGTGGTTGCAGACACAACATATAGAATTAAGATACTAGGAAACAGAGGACTCATTCATAGGCTGAGGTTTTATAGCTGGTAGGTAAAACTTTCTGCCATACTTTTAATATTAGCATATTTGCATGGAAATGAAAGATAGAAAAGCCAATGAGTGAAAAGGATTGTTGTTTTTTAATTACTTTTTGTTGGGAGTAAATCAAAGTAGCCAAATATACCACTTTTATTGTAATTCTGAAGGAAACTATGGTTAAAAAGTTCTAGTAATAGTTAGAGCGGTTTTTCTTCTTTCTACCTTCTACAGTACTCTCACCAACCAAGGATTTTAAGTTCTGATGCTATTCAAAAAGTTGTGGCCAACACCGATATTTCTGAAATGTGGGAGAATGATTTGCGCCCTATCCTGATAGAAAGGTACCCGGGATCAGAAGGAAGTTACATTGTGAGACAGGTAAGACAACACTTCCTGACAATCTCTGAGAACATCTTCATTATATATTATAATTATTATTGTTATTTATATTCTGGTAACACCTGTGGTGATCCCCACCAAAGAGACAGTCCCACTAAAGTGACAGTCACATTCCTTTCATTCACTAGGATGAACTCTATCATTGTTCAAGTCTAGACCACATAGTGCCTACATGACACAGCTTGCACATTAGCTGACACTGTTTCCCAGGGCTGCATAGCATGATGAAAAAGAAGCCTTTTTTTAAAAAAAATTGTATTTTAAGTTAAAAAGTTTGTTCCATGTTTGGTATCCAAAGTACAACATAATGGTGGTCCTTGCCCTCACATGAACAGTTTTTTGGTCACTGGTTCAAACCCGAGACCATGCATGGGATAAAATAAATGACACCCCTGCCACTTTTTCTGGAGAGGCCCTGTGCTGTGCTGTTACAGTGCTGCTTCAGATGGGTGTATCCACACAAAAGGGGATCACAGAGGGGCCCAGAGGGGCAGGCAGATGAAATGGTCAGCATGACAAAGTGCAGCCCTGGTCCATGAACCACACCAGCACTGCTGGTCCAAGCACAGCATTGTCCTAGTGCTGGACTAACAAAGCCAGGCTGCAGCTGGCCCCAAGGCAGGAAAGGCTCCAGCACATTGTCTTTGAGCCACAAGAAATTACCACAGAGCTGGGTTGCTGCCCTGTCAGCACCTCTGCTCTGCACTCACAGCGTGGCCATCTTCAGGACAGTGTCCATGCTGGCTCTGGATCACATTAGCCAAGCAGGAGACAGACAATGGTACAGCTGAGTTTACTAAAGACATTCACATCATCTCACTGGCCTTCAGCTACCCTTCAGGCACTGGCTCAACAGCTCTAAGACAGTCCTAACTACAACAAATTTATTTGCCACTCTGCAACTGGTAGATTGGGAAAATGCAGGCTTTTTATGCTTTGTGTGTGTGCACGTCTCTGTAGATTTAGTTTTGTGGTTTCTTTAGTGATACTCTGGAAGGCAGCCAAATGAAAGGGGGAAAAGGAAGAAAAACAAAAAACCAGCTGAGCCTAAGCTAGAAAACCACAGATCACGTTCAAAATAGGATCATCCTGTTACAAGGTAACAGCATGTATTAAAAAGAAGAGTCCTCTATTGTCAAGACACAATAATGGAATTTGAAATGGTTGACACTTCTTTGTTGAGACACAAAAAGAATTGGACTCCTTTAAGGGGAAAGGCTACTGGGAACTCCATCCAAGCTTATTGTCCCCTTGATCCTTAACAGACATCCTTTACTCTGCCTACTGATAGCTGATAGACCACACAATGTTGTAAAAGCTTTCAGAGGGTGACCACAAACAAAATGGAAGTTTGTTCTAGCACTAAAATCTATGGCAGTATTCCTACTGAATACTGACTTCCGTAAATGCAGAACAAGTCTTCAAAATCTATTTTCCCCTCAGAGGCTTTTCCTAATGTTTACTTAAAGAGAGAGGAATCTGCCTTGAAGAAGCTCTCTAGGGACCCATAAAAATAAGTTGCTCAACAGAGAAACAGAGATGTCCCTCTAATATGAGTTAGCCAGAACTCTGGTTGAAGTATAGCTGGGGTTGTTAGAGGTATTGTCTTCAGGCAGGAAGATAGCTAAAATTAATGATTTGCCTTATAGATTGTCTTAATTCTTATCTTTACATGACCTACACTTACAGAATTTCATTACTAAAACATTGTTCTGAAATGTTTCATTATTTCTTGAATTTAAAGGAATCTATTTATCTCTTATAGCCTTGTAAACAATTTATGTCACTTGAAAGGCAGATTTCTCACAGAAGCTTAAAAGCCCAACCTCACACCAACCAATCAATCCAAACAGCTTCTCTTTTTTTTTTTTTTTTTTTTTTTTTTTTTTTTTTTTTTCTTTATACTGCTTTGGCGTCTCTGTGTGGTAATTGTCTAAACAGCCACAGCAAGGTCTCTGCAGCCAATTCTGACTTTTAATTTAAGGGCACATCTGAGTTAAGCTTTGAAGATGTTAACATTAAATCTGCTCTAGTTACACCTGAAAAACACACTGGCCTGAAAACTTCGTCAAGATCTTAGCATGTCATAATAATTGGCAATAATTCAAAACACCTTCACACTCTAAAGAGAAGGGTCAAGAGGAAGAAATAAAAACAAACGAGGCAGTGAAAGGCTCAGGTAGCAAAGTTACACAGTGGTATTACATTTTTTGCTATAAAGTTTAAAACACCTTGAACTTAAGCTTAGGAGCCACTATTAATTAGCTAATGACAATTTGTCTGCAACATCTTTCCAAAGCAAGAAATATTAATCTGATTGATTTTTATAATTGCAGCATATCAAGCGCCGTCTCCAAGTCTTAAAGGCTGGTTGGGAAATTGAAGACGATACATTTCAGAGTTACACACCATATGGCTATAAAACATTCTCAAACATCATTGGCACTCTTGACCCCTCTGCAAAACGCCATCTCGTACTCGCTTGCCATTACGACTCCAAGTTCTTTGGACAACACTGGCAGGACAGAGTGTTTGTGGGAGCAACTGATTCAGCTGTGCCTTGCGCTATGATGTTGGAGCTGGCACGTGCCCTGGATAACAAACTTCAGTTCATCAAGGTAGTTTTATTTGTTTCATTTTTGTTTGCCTTTCCAACAGCAACAGGCCTCAGGGTATTTCCACATTCTTTTCCATTGCCTGCATGCTGGGTTCTCTGATTGCTATGTTTGTAATAAATCTCCCATTGACTCCAAGAGCAAACAGAGATCAGTATCTACTACTCTAAAGTACATTATTACATTAAAATTTCTTATAAAAAGGGCGGATATCTAGAACTTATCTATATAAACATATACTATATAAAAATAACAAATGATATATGAATAATAGATGTTTCATAGGCTTGGAAAGATATAATGCTGCTTTCTATCTAAAAGGCACAGAACCTGACTCAGAAGTTCCTATCATGTCCATTAGCATCTAGAGTTATTGAAAAGTTTTGTTGCATTCTGAATCTTGCAGAAATCTCTCAGTTGTATTCTGCTTTGGGACACAGATGAACTAATTGTTGTGCAGAAGAGTCACACTCAGGTCCTCCTCCATCCCACAAGGATTTCAAGGGGGTTTTTTTTGTGGTTTTTTTTTTTGTTTTTTGTTTTTTTTTTTTTTTTTTTTAACAAATTTGAATAGTTCATTTATGAAAGGAGTATAATGGTATCAGTCTGTGTTACCTATGCTATAAAAATCTGCTTCAAAGGGCTGCAATTGCTAGGCACAAAAATCTGTTGAGCCTGCCTACAAACTCGTAAAGCTTGTAGGATTACAAATTTGTAGGATTACGGATTCATGAGTGCCATCTACCGGTTCAGTGTTCACTATTTACAGAAAAAGAATTCTCATATGTTTACAGAGCTTTTACAGGAAAAGGTCTCTCCGATGTGAGAGACACTCTACAAACTGTCAGGAGTACACCCAGCTCAGGTATTAGGATTACTTGTAGACAGTAGTTTCCAGAAGCTGATTTGGTGCCTTCTGATATGTGACTATTTAAGAATGAGAAGATTAAGAATATGCCAATATTTTTAATCACAAAACAGAACACTCCTGTAATACATAGGCTTTCATTCAGAAGCTTCATTTATAATAAATTTGCCTGGTGATTACTTATGAAACAAGCTGCACGGTGACTTTAAAGACTGGCATTTTTCACTATGAATACACTATTTTACAATGAAAATTGTTTTTTATCATTTAAGATGACAGCATTTGACAAAAAGGCAACTACTTGCTTTGCACAGGCCACGACTTGTACAGTCTATTAACAAAATATACTTTGGGATCCATCTGCTTAATACATTAGCTATGATGTTTTTGCTCTGCTTGTGGTAGCACAACAGACTTTGCTATGTTTTCAGCCACATCTATTTATACTTTGACTTGAAGCTGTGATTTTTATCTTGATGTTTCTCTGGTTTATATAGAGTAAGTTTAAAATCAACAGGCAAATACATCTCTCTCCATTATTAAAAATGCTAAGCAGTAATAGTAATTATGACACAAGTACTACTTTCTAAAACTCAGATAGCACTGATACAGTTTCCTCCAGAATGTAATGAAAAAGGACTGCTGCCCACAGAGCTCTGTCATGTGCAAAGGACAAAGGGCAGCAGACCATTGGCATTAGATAAATCAATATCCCACTGTGAGTACAATCAATACCATCTTGCCTGTGTGAGAAGCTTTTCACTACTGTTTATATTGCATCAGCTCCAGCCATTTGGGAGTTGTAGCCCATACAGGACATGACTGCTGCCAGTGGCCCCACCTTTTTAACCACATCATGCAATTTTACTTGAAGCAGTGTTAGTTCATTCAGGGGTTAAAATATTTATAGCGACTGTCAAGACCACAGTTCCCAAAACTGTTCATTTAGTGGAACCAGACTGGGATTATTAGGAAATTCTGACAGTTTAAACAAGGCTTCAGATAGTAGACTCTCTCTACAACGGGAAAAAAAATCATACAAATGTCTTTTTTGTGAAATTAAATACATTTATCATATATATTCATACGTTTTAGTGCTGTTATATTTTTGGTTGTTGAAAAACATATCTGACACACACCCACTCTCTTTGCTTTGGTTTAGCATAAAGTTGCCTCAGTGATTGCAAATTCCCCTGAATGAAAAGAAGGGGCTCAAAGAACCATCACCTTGTCAAATACATAAATCACCTCCACTGATGCACAGCTGTAGCAATTATATTAATCCTTGTGATGCAATCAAATAATAATATTAGCACTCCCATCGGGTGTTGTTACTGACACATCTCCTTCATTTTTTGAGATACTGTTGCTGCAACCTGGTTTTGCAGGTCTCAAAACCCAGCTCATGTCTTCCAAAGTCAGAAATGAAACTTTTATCCAGAACCAAAATTATATGAGACTGGAGAATGTGTCACTGTATTAGATAAACAATTACCTTGACTGATCACTACCACTATTACACCATAATAACAGCCAAAGGAAGGTTTGCATAGAGAACCTTGAAAATACACCCTTATTTGTGTTACTTATATGACTACAGTATTTGCCCTTTATTTAATGTTCTGGCCAGAATCAGTTATTTGACTTTTAACTTCCTCCAACAGGCGAGCTCAGCATCAAGACCAGACCTTTCACTTCAGCTCATTTTTTTTGATGGTGAGGAAGCCTTTGTTCGGTGGTCTCCTTCTGATTCTCTCTATGGATCTCAACACTTGGCTCAGAAAATGGTATCCACTCCACACCCACCTGGTTCAACAACCACAAACCAGCTGCAGGGCATAGTAAGTGGCTTTCACCTTCTTAATGAACAACAGTAAATGGCATTTTTAAAAATATTTAATTAGCAGGCAACTGGCCAAATTCCCAAGAAACCATGACCCTCCTAAAGTTAAAGGAAGAAGCTTCTGGAAACATTATGAAATATGATAGGAGAACTGGCAAGAGCATTTCAGGTGATTAGATCTGCTATATGCAAGTATGAGGAGGAGCCCTAGAAATATCAAAATATACAATTTATTAGAATATAAACTAGGATACCCACCTTCTTCAGGAAAAGATAATTCAAAGTGACAAGGAAAGAGCACAAACAGTATTGGCCTATGAACAAATCTCCCCTAGCTCAGTACTAAGCTACAGCAACCTCTGTTTTCCTTTGATTCCTACTAACATTCTGGTTGTCTGTTCCCTTCTACTTTCCCTGTTTACTGCTGAGGCACTTCTCTTCTGTCACTGCTTCTTGTGACTCATAAAATGTCTTTCCCTTGACAGACTTTGTTGTTCTCAGGGGAAGAAGCAATTTCCTCTTCTTTCTCCCCACCTACCGTCGTTTTTCTTTTAAAGGGATATAACGCACAAATTGCACACTAAGCTACTGCTTCAGCTTGAGGAACAGAGGAATAACCCATATTTTCCCTCCTTGGAAAGACAGCAAAATGTATCAGATTGGAATCAGGTTCTGCTAGTGAATTCTTCTCAGGCGCCATTGTAGAAAAGCCAGATCTTTGGCCAGGGCTAGCAAAGACCTGCTCATGACCTATACAGGAAACCAAGAGTTTCATTGCTGCTGCTGATGTTGTAGGAAATCATTCTGTACTAAAGATTCTTCCTTCTCTAGGACCTGTTTGTACTGCTGGATTTAATTGGTGCACCAAACCCAGTCTTTCCCAATTATTTTCCAAACACTCTTCGATGGTTTCAGAGGCTTCAAGCAATTGGTAAGCAGAAGGATATGGGCTTTGAATGAATTTCAAAACCTAGTGAGTAGTTTCTGAATGAATTAAGCCCTGTAAATCAGATTTTTAGATTAATTTTCTGGTTTACAGTAATAATCTTTGATAATGTAAATGTGAAATCATAAACCTTTATGACGATTTTGATACTTAGTTAATAAAACAACTGAAGGAAGACTCTCAGACATTTGGAAGCAACAAAGGAGATTCTGTTACTGATTGTCACTCTGTGACACTTGGCAACTGCTTCACTCCTGTGTTTTAGTTCTCACTTCTGTAAGATGATGGTAATAGCACCAATGCTGAGGTCTTCCAAGTATTAAACAAATGCAAAAGACAGTCACCACTGCCTTTTTCTTCTCTGATAGAAAAAGCTTCCATGTGAGAGGAAAAATAATTTAAATGTGCTAACATGCCTCATTGTCCAAAAATTGTAATAATCACTTTCATTGTGCATTACAGAGCAAAAGCTACACAAAATGAATCTGCTGAAGAATCACCCTGTTGAAAATCAGTATTTCAAGAGTACTTTACATCGAGGCATGGTTGAGGATGATCATGTTCCATTTTTATTAAGAGGTACCAGAAATGCTTATATTTTGAAGTATATGTTCAGTAAGAAAATGACCAAGTGTATATGCTCCTGCTTTTCAAGCTTATTTGCCCCAACTTGAGGCTTCTGAATCCAACTTTAGAGCTTTGACGTAAAACCTAATGAAAAAAATGGATTCCTTAGTGCTATGCAGCTGAAAATTCAAGAGAAAAAACAGTAAAACAGGAAAGAGGCTGAGAAAAAAAAAATGCTCCTCCCCAAAAGCAGTCAGGAAGCAGAAGACTGATTTAATTCCTCTTTTACCTAAAAGTTGCAGTACATATAGGTGGCTTGATGTATATATATACACACACACAAACATATATATGCAGTGATACAGTCCTTTCAAGTGGAAGTTCTTTTATCTGAGGGCAACACTGTCTCTAGTTTAGAGTAAAAACAAGACACTCTATTTTACCATTTATGTAGAGAACTTAAAAAAAAGAAAAAGCTTCAAAAATGTTCAGCCTTAACACTTTCACCAAAACATGGTAATCAGTTTTCAGTTTGACGAGCTGCAGTGATTTCTTTGTCCTTCTGTAGCTCCTAAAGAATGCAAAGAATCTCAAAAAAACCCCAAAAAACCGCCAACAACAAGGAGCTACAGATTATTTAAAAAAAAAATTCAAAGGAAAGGAAGGTGGCAGCTTTACACAACACACTCTTTAATGATGGGATGCAGTCACAAGCATCAAGAGAAGGTAAAAGGAAGCTGCAGTGGCACACCCTATAAAGCAAGTTTATTGAGTAGTTACCTGACTGTTGCTAAATGGTGAAGTATCAGTTGGCTTAACAGAACTTTTCCAATATTTCTTCTCCAAATTTCACTTTCCTTTTTACAGGGGTTCCAGTCTTGCACTTGATTCCATCCCCTTTTCCTGCAGTATGGCATACCATGAGGGACACAGAAGAAAACCTTGACAAAGCCACTATCGACAATCTCAACAAAATCCTTCAAGTGTTTGTACTGGAATATCTCAACCTGTGACAGACAAAACATGAACAAATTGTACTCCATTCACACTACTCTTTGCCCACCTTGACATTTGCTATTTAATTGCATTGGAGAGTATCAAGGTGAAGAAGAATATGATAGTTTTTGCTAGACTGATTATTGACTGAGGTATTCCTGGCCCATTGGTCCATTAGCCAAATAAGATACCATTAAATAAGATCTAGTTCAGCCTGGAAAGAATTTGATCTTTCCATGTTTTATCTCTGAATAAAAAAACTCCAGAATTTTTCCAGATTGTTATCACTGGTTTTTGTCATGTATTATGATCCCAGGAGAGAATGCCTCACGACTTAATTGTATGATACAGTTTTTACAAGGTGTGACCAACTTTTGCACTGTTCAGATTTGGAAATTTACACCATCTTATCAAAAGAGGCAAAAATCACACCATAGCAGACTTCTACTTTGGGCTGAACTAAACCACCTCATGCTGATAGGAGCTGCTAGAACACCTGACACACAGATGTGATTTTTAATCCTCTCTGGTTCCCTCTCCTCCTTCACCTATGAAGGTGGCTGTAGGGATTTTTCTCTGCAGACAGCTGACCACCAGAAAACAGAGCAATAACCCAAATTCAGTTTTGCCCTTTGATTTGTTGGATACTTTCTGATGGAGAAGGGTGGTGGGGGGGTGATGCTATCAGGAAGGTATGTGCGGGTTCTCTGTGCTCTGACTGCAACACAGGAGATACAAACAGAAGATCAGGTGGTGTGTGGGAGCAATGACCCAGTACACACCATTCAGTCACGTCAGAATCATTTGCAATTTGACCCAAAAGACCTCCAAAACACCACCCACCTGCTGTTTTTAATCCAGACTACAACAAAAACAATCAAATGAGAAAAGTGATCACTTTAGAAACTATAGTTTATCTAAATACAATTTTAAAGGCAAAGTGCTATCAAAATGTTATTAAAAGCAAAACAACAGTTTAGGCATCAGAAAGATACCAATTTAACAAACCTGTGCTTTTACATTCCTGACTGAAATTATTCAGTAGGTTTAGTGTAACACTGACAAAAAGAAAGCCCAAATTCTCCTCTACTTCAGCCCATGAGAAAATAGTCTAAAAAACTACATTAAATCTTCTGAAGTTTGAGTACTTTGAGCAGTGTAAGGCACCTTCTGCACCCTCCTAAGTGGTGAAGAATGTACACATTTGCAGTGTGGACTGCTACTCTGCCTCTTAGAGAATTTGAAAGTTAACTTAAAACACACTTCATTGTGAAATGTTGGATCAGAGGGTTGTTTTAATTGGGAAAAGCCTGGGATTTTTAAAATCTCTATTAAGACTTAGTTGAAACCATAATTTAACCATGTAGTACACCAAATCATGTCAATTTTGTCACTTAATTTTTACTGCCTGAGCATGCAGCTCTCAAGTTACACTTACTCAGTCCAAGGAAATGAGAAACAGGTTGCTGTAACAGGATTCAATATTTCTCAAAATGTGAAGAAAACATGAAAAGCTTTGCTTTTTTTGCCCTTTTTTTTTTCCTTCCCCTCCAGGTTTTGTGTTTGGATTTTGGTTTTTTTTTTTTTGGTACAGGAAAAAAGGGCCATCTCCTAACTGGATGCTAGCCCTGGAAAAGTTTACTTAAAGAGGGAAGGGTCATCATATTAGCAATTTATATGATCCATCATTCATTTAAAAAATAACTGCTGGAAGGAAAACTTACATCAACCCATGTGAAACTAAAAATCTAAGCTCACAAAAGCACAAGAGAAAAAGTGGCTATAAAAGTAGCCAGTAAGGCAGACATGATACGTTCTCATTGTTACTAAGGCAGGGGAGAACAAGCACCTAGGACAAAGTCAAAGCTATTTCATAAAATGCCCAGAAAACAAAAAATACAAGTGAAGAGACCAGGACTGGTATCTCTTCTGCTCTCAGTTTTGACACTGAATATGACTAAATATCCAGATCCATTTGGTCTGGACAAGCACAGGACAGATAATGACTTCAGACTTCAGAGAGAGGCTTTGTGTTGAAGAATGTATGGCCGGAGAGTTTCTCCTTCCCTGCTGGATGATGGCAGCAAGAGTTAGAAATCAACAGAGGACATCAGTTAATCTAATCAGCAGAATTACTGCACAGGTTCTCTCCTTGAAAAGGATTTGTCACATCTCAGCCAAGGGGAAGGGAATAAAAATCAGTTTACCAGCCACAAAAGGCTGTCACTGGCTTTGTGTGCCAAAGGTGTCTGTGGTTACCACCTGGGTTACGGGAATGCACAACAGAATGAACTCGGGAGCCATCATTCAACACGTAAAGCTGAAAAAAACCCCATATTATGGTAGTTATTTGTCTTGTAATAGAGGCTCTGGCTGCTTCTGTATCAGGACAGGACAGTTTCTCACAAGAATCTGAAGCCAAATAATGGTACATGCCCCTCAAACTCTCTAAAGCTGGATGCATTTACTTAAAAGTGATGTGATCCTGTGTGGTTACAGCTGGAACAACTTAAGGGAGTAGCAATGCCAAATCCTCTGGCAGACAGCAATGACAGCAAGTACCAGTCCTCCTCTCTCTAGCTGGGACAGCATTCCTAGTTTCATTAGGAATGAAGACGATATAAATTATGGATTCTTATTCACTATGGATCAAATAAACATTTAGATTGTGACCACATAACAGCAAAACACAGTTAGAAAAGGCAAAATGTATAAAACCCCACTTTCTATAGAATTATTCCAAGGACCCAATCTACACTGGTAGTAGACCCAGCAAAACAGTTCTGAAGTTTGACATACCTGCTCATTGAGACCAAAGTACCACCCGAGAGCATCACTTAAACAATATATATAGAACGAAAACTATAAAATCTTGTACACAAATTACCACTTTTTCCTTCTCATTTACCAATTACACTGATTTTATTTTCCTCATATAAAAGGAGACATTTTACTGTGCTGATTTAACAAATATTCTTAATATATTCATAACAATAAAGCAGCTAAAAAGCTGTTCTAATATCTAAAAGAATATTTATCATCTGCACATATGATATATATTGTAAACAATCACTCAAAAAAGTATTTTTGTTTAAGTGATTATATTGCACTCGGAATTCTGGGATTCTCACCCTCCCTTCTCATTTTAAATCAGAGATCAGTTTCATTTTTTAATAAAATGGAGATTTAATTTTCTACTGAAAACAAGTAAGCATGCATTCAATATAATACAATGTACTGAAAATATCAGAAAAAGGGCATGTGTTTGATTATGAAACTGGAGTAAGGAACAATTCTTAACCGGGCCACACAAGAGTAGTGTATTGTAAACATTCTGCTGACTCTAAGGTGTTGCAGATGCTGTAGAAAGTGCAGTCTAGTTCAGCACCCAAGAGGTAACAGAGAATCTGTTCAAGTGTTCTGTACTTCCAAGTGGATCTCCATGCAGCAATGGCACATGTAATAGACTCACAGAAAGACAGGATAATGGACCAGAGGTGATTACTGAGTCAATACTGACCTCACAGAAACAGAGCCAATTGTTGTAACTTCATTGTAATCTTTAAATCAAAGTCTGCCAGGTCATTACATTTTCTAACAGAGCAAAATAAATTTTCACTCTCCCTGCAAATGAAGTACAGAACTAGATTCCCTATTTGTAGCTTACATGGACAGCGTCCCAGTGGCAGCCTGGACACCACCCTCAGCCTAAAACATCCCCAAAAGACACATCTCCATCATGCAGAATGTCACTTGGCTTTTGCAAGAATGACTCCGTCCTCCAAGCACTGGCTCAAGAAACACTGGCCATGGGGGAAGGGGGGAGTAGGGGGAAGAAAAAAAGAGGAATGCTGTGTTCTTATGCAGAAAAACAAATCCTCAGCCAGTGAAGAGGCCACAGGTCTTTAAAATTCAAAAGAAGGCTGTTTTCTCCACTTAGATCTACATGGGAAAGATTTCTTCATCAAAGCCATTATCTTCAGGAAACATAGTATCTTTGGAATCCCTGAGATACTACAGCTCCATATAACCACCTCACAGAAGTGGAGACTGACTTAGCACACAGATGAACAAGGTGGAAGCCAATATATGATAGCACCCTGAGCTGCAAGTGGAACAACAGCAATGGGCAACCCAAATGGCCAAGAGATGAAGAAGGAAGTGCAGAGGAACCATTGTAACATGGATACTGCACAGGGGAACAGACAAAAAATTGAAGTATTTCTCAAAGGCCTTTCCCTGTTGTCAGAGCAGAGAAGGAAGAAAGCAATGAGAGGGAGGAGCTCTCTGAGAAAGGCCCTGGAGAAAAGCAGACACCTCAATGTACAGTAGGACAGCAATGCAAAAGCAGAGACAAGTTAAGTGGTCTGGTTCCACATGTGCCCCAAAGGTTAAGGACTCCAGCCGTGACTACAAACTCTCAATGATAACTGACCTTACTCTGAATATAAACCAGGAATATAAATAAATTACTCTTCCCCCTGAAACTAAAAAAAAAAAAAAATAATACAAAGAGGTAAATACAAAGTCACAATCAAATCATAGAATACGTAGTCAAAAATGAAATACTGGCTTCAGAAACAATAGTCATCTGTTCTGTATCCAAATAGGGTTCATTGTAAAAAGGAGGTGCTTGTAAAATCTTAAGTTTTAAGTATTTTATTTCTCAGTATATTGCTAAATAATTCTGCAGTTAAATCAAAAAGTAAAAAATATCAGTGATGAGTATGGAATACTTTCAACTAGAAAATGACTGCTGAACCATGTGAATTTCTATAAAAGCATCAATAAAAATGTAAAAACACCGTCTCAGAAAATGAATTCTCATCTGAAATGCCAGATTGTCTTCACAATGGCCATAGCATGAATATGGATGGATTTCTGTAACCAAAAACTAATTGTGATTTGGCCCAAACATGGCTTAATACAGCAATCAAACATATCTGAAAATTGGGACTTGTATTTCTGCCATTTCCTATTCTCTGAGCTATTCAGCATCCAGTAATTGTCATTAGAGAAGAAAAAAATGCTACCTGGTCACTATTTTATTCTCTCATGGAGTTGTGCTGCATCTCAATACATTCTTGGAT
The DNA here is from genome assembly GCF_965231275.1 of Zosterops lateralis. NCBI lineage: Eukaryota > Metazoa > Chordata > Aves > Passeriformes > Zosteropidae > Zosterops > Zosterops lateralis. The sequence goes on along the minus strand of NC_139764.1, from coordinate 33,569,016 downwards.
AAATAAAGAAAAGTGGATAAAAAAGATGAGTAGAAATAGACACCCTATAAAAACTATTTGTAAAGTATTACAAGTCTGCAAAATATCTGTGGCATTACACAGGCTACTGCTGATGCGAAGGAAAAAACTGCTATTTAACCACTTCATGAATATGAACAATGCACTTGTTCCCAGCCATTTAGAATGATTTGACATTCCAAATGTTTATAAAAATTGGGTAATAAAATAATTAAGTCAATACCCTTAAGTATAATAAATAATGGTGTTTATTACGGTCGGGGCTGACCACGAGCGTTTGTTCCATATCTGCTTGGGACATTTGCAAAACCAGTTCTGAATCCTTGAGCTGCTCCCATTCCCGGTATTCCAAGTCCTTGACTGAGTACACTGCTGTAGGGTGCAGATCCATGATTAAAGCCCAATCCATAGGGCTTTGTCTGAGTGTTTAAAAGGATGACTGGACTCACATTTTTGCCTGGTGTGTTAAAAGCAAATTCTGGTGGTGGGCTGCTGGGCTTAGCTGGAGTGGAGGTAACAGGGTTCAAATTGTCAGCAGCTTTCAAAGACGGCATTGGAATAATGTGATGATCCGAAAGGTTCAGGATATTGTTTGCAATAGGCACAGATGATAAGGTAGGTCTGATCCAGTCATCTTTGAAAATCTGAACAGTCAAAGTAGAGACCAATGTGTATAATCTGTTAGTGACATGGGCAAGTACCATTTGCTCATTCGCATCTCTCCGAATTCGGACATGGACGGATCCAGCCTAGAAAGGGATAAAAACAAGTTGGCTGTTAATGGTTACTCCAAGAAAGACTAGAAAGACTCTCCACATGCATTCAAGAGGAGGTAAATTATCCTGCACAGAATTCCACAAAGGCCTTTTGCAGTGGAAACTACTGACTAAATTAAGAACCGTATTACAGGATACATTCTGATATTTCCTAATATGTTGCTGTCTTATCGACATATCAAGATCAGCATTCAGGAAAAGTGAGTCTTAGAACCAAACTATACAATACAACATGTGTTGGCAGGAAAGGCAAAACTAGGGGAGAAAAATGGCTCAAAAGAACAAAGTGCAAGTTTAGGCATAACTGCAGAACAGTAAACTGAAAGCTATTTTTACATAAGAAAAAGTGAACTGCTGCCTTTTTTGTTGTTGTAAGAAGGGTAGTATACTAGAAGAAATCAGTGAAGAAATATTTTAAGAGACTTAATTTTCCAGCTGTCACAAAATACCTGCACCAACTCAGGAATAACCAAGTTCTGTGTGATTATTCTCCATCACAGAAATTACCCCTTCATTTCTTTCAGCTTACAGAATTATTGGAACACAACTGTAGTTATTTTGTCCAACTTCTTCCCTAGAAATGCTGAAAACATATGATTCTACTGTCTACTGTAGACCTTTGGTGCTTGAAGGGTTACAGTTATTTCTCTCTTCCCAGACAATTTACACTAACACACCATTTTGAAAAACGTTTTTTCTATTGTTTGTCATTTTCTTCACTCCAGAATACGAAAAAAATTCTATGGTTACAAAAATGCATGCTTTAAGCCAGAACTGCTTGGTTAATAATATTAACCAACAACAAAGGTTTTAAAAAAATGTGGGGGAAGAGAAGTTTTGCAATAAACACAAGGACTGTGGAGTATTGACTCCATCACATTTTTAATAGTTAATATTTCAGAAAAAATATCTTACTTTATGTAAATTAAAAAATTAAAGTAGTATCTGACAACTTTTTTCAAAGGCTAGAAAGATAATACAGACATAACTTACCAAAGTGCCAAAACCTAATGTCCAGAAATGTTCATTTCGAACTTCCAACACACCATCCAAAGTTGAAACCTAATTTTATACAAACATCCATAAATATGAAAACAAATTAGAAGTTTCAAATCCCCTTAGAAACATACTTTCATACATAAGTGAATAACAAATAATTTTCAGTAGTGAAATAAAAGCTGCATACACAGAACAGATGATGTCTGTTAATGTCACTAATGTTTATCTAATGCACTTTTGCTACCCAAATCCATCAAAAACGTTTTAAGGAACATATTTCAAGTAACTCTCACAGCCAAACTGCACTATGTTCTCAACTTACTATGCTGTAATTCAACAGCTGCCTGTACTCCTTCTCCTCCTTCAACTCACATTTGTAAACAACTTCAATAGTAGCTCAAATTAAAATAAAAACAGCCTGTACTACTTAAACAGATTTACTCCAGATACCTAAATGACACTCTTCATCTTGGAAAGCAAGGTTCATATTTTCTACATGCAGCTAAAAAAAAATTTAAAAAATAATTTTAGCAAACTTCTTGGACTAGTCAGAAAAATTCTTCACATTCCTGAATGCTTATTAGCTGTACACACTGTGCTGTGTATTATACACTGACTTACCTCTCTAAGAAGTTTATCCAACTGGCCAATCACATGAGGTGGGGTTGTCTTCAAGAAGAAGAAAAGAAAATACAAGTTATAATAAAGATTAACTGGCCCTGTTCAAATAAGAGAGCCTTTAAGTCTGGTCTACCCACACAAGAGACCAATGGCATTTTTGTTAAATTCTTATGACTTCGTGATGCACATCTGCACAACCATTAACACTCTTGTAGCACTTCACAAATTCCCATGGGAACACTTCCTATTTGCAAGCTTAAAACAGGCTTCAAGGGTTTGTTTTGTTTTTGTTTTTTTTTTTAATGAGGCCATTTAACAAAATCAAAACCCAAAATCTGTTGTTTTGTGAGGCTGCCTTACCTGGAGTAGTACTTTCCCACTGTAGACACTCATGGGATACATGGTACCAAATGTCATCAAAGCAATTGCTATAGCAGAGGCTGTGTCCACAGCAAAATAATTGCTAGGGAGAAAGAGCAATTTTAAAGAAATACTGGTGATTTACATTTTTGAAAGGCAGAACAACTTATGATTTTTTTTTCATTCTTTTAAATTATATACGCTCACAGAATTTTACACATACTAATCTCACTTGAACTCTCATTCATCTTGGACAATAGACAGATGCATTCACAGAGTTGCAGTGCCATTCATACAAAATGCAGCCCTAGATCTAATCATTCCTTTCATGAAAAAGATATTTTCCCCACAGACTGGATACAAAAAGAGCTACTGTTTTAAGACAACAACAACACGTACTTGATTTCAATGAGCATATATGTAATGCAAAGAGCCAGAGCTCCAGCAATATCAATCAAGACAAAAGGGTTCATCCGTGGCAGAAAGATGCTACTTAATCCTGGGATGATTCCACAAATACTGCAACAAAACAGAAAAAGCAGTTGTCAGCCAGCTCTTCACTACTCTGAAATTCCAAAATTACTCTCATTATTTAGCATTTGACTTCTAACACACCTTGCTGTCATAGCATATGATGAGTACTGTAAAGGTCCCACTAATTCTGCTCAAAGGCTGCTGTCAGCAAAAATTAACCAAGTGTTTTTTCTGGGAACACAGCTCTGTGGTATAGCTGTACCAGCTGTCTGCAACACAAGCACTGCATGGGTTCAGTGTTGGTATTACACAGGTGTATGTAGTGACAGATTGTTGTATCACCAGTCCTCACTCCATCTGCCACCACGGTGTGCCAAAGTGTGCTAAAGCCAAAACTAATTCATAGAGTCTGAAAAGAGGTAAAAGACCAGCTAGTTGCATAAGAGGAGACCAAGAAAACGCATGAGGAAATGCAGGGAAAATAACTTCTTTATAGCTATTTCCTGTCAATGGGAGTATGAAGAGAGAAAGAAGTTTCTGTACCTCCCAATAAATATAAGCGCATGTCATGTCCTGGAAAATTTCAAGGCAATGACAACATGAAATGTTTTGTTGCTATGGTTAAAGCCAACTTATGTTTAGACATCATGTGCTGACCTGCTCCTGTATGAATTTTAATCAACATAATTATGTACAAGTGCAGATATTTTTTAATCAGCATTGCTTTACATAACACATCTGAAATAGCTGTATACACAGTAATTAATTTTTTTTCCATACTGGCTTAACAGTATACGGGTTATCTCAAAACTCAGTAGAAATTATATTACTCTTGATCTGGGACCCCTTCAAGTTATCCATCAGCATCCTTCCCCATAAAACTGTGTTTCTACACTGGTAAGAGGAAAGTTGTGCTACTGTCTGTGATTGGTATCCACCTTTTTTTTTAATGCAATAAAGCTTGGGCAACCTAATTATTAGTCTTCCAAAATATTTCACAGATTTAGGTTCTGATGATGTAACATCTTATAGCCATAAAAAAATCAATTATTCTGTTATCAAGTCAGGATTCTCTCCTTTCCTTAACTGTAAAAAAGATCACAAGATGCAGAAACAGATGGGTTTTGAAGCATACTTAACATGTTTTACAACTTGGTTTAACATTTTTCTTTTGATACTGACAGACAGTTGGAAGAACATGTACGGATTAAAATAAACTTCCCTGACATCTGACAAAACTATTTGCAAACAATGTTATCTTGCATTCAGATATCCAATACAAGCAAGACAGTTAACAAGATGAATGAGCAACACTGCTTATATCCCTGGAAGACATAGAGTCTCCAGTTTCCTGCTGGACAGGTGAAGAGCTTTCATAGCTATGGTTCAATGAGTAACCTGTTTCATGTATCACATTTAAACTCAACCATCTGAACCATTTGTCCAGCCCACAAAGTAAATAAACATAAATTATTACAAAATATATCACTCAGTATCGCATGTTGTGAAATGTAGTTCAAGTATATACAGGAAAATGTTAGCTTTCCTATTCTCATCCAAAGAGAATTACATATGATGTACTGAACATATATATTCAAAAGAAAAGATACCCAGAAATATGTATTTGTGTTAGACTGATGTATCTGGGAAATATGGGAGACAATGTTTGCTCCAGAGTTCATACATGAGGTCTACAGTAGGAAAAGCTATTTTAAAAGCTCTAATACAAGTTTATGCCTCAATACCTCCCCAAATTGTTACTATTCACACAAAACGAACACTGCCTCCCAGAAACTAATGATTCTGAAAAACAAAATAAAGCTTTACCTTCTACTAAGATCTGCAACATGTTCCTGAAGCCAACTTGTGCTGGCAGCTGCAAAAGAAAGAAGGTAATAGTTACCACAATTTTAAGTACCATTTTAAAGTGACTACATTTTAAAGTACACATAAGTTTTATTTTAAGGGAAAAATCTGATAAATACACTGTGAATGAGTAAATATATCTCAAGAGATACCCTGGCACTTGAAAAAAGCCCCAAGTCTGTCTTTTCCAGGAAGCAAGTACAACATCCATCTCTCACAATAATCTGAACTGATTAGATACAAATATAATTGTATGTTATAACCATTATCTTTTATATAATATAGTGTATAATAGATAAAATTTACAGGACAATTTACAATTGCAGGAATGACTGCAAACCTACTTCACAATGAAAAAGGTAAAAGAGCTTTTAAAAAGAACTATTGCATTAACTTCTTTTTAATCCATTAATACATCCATAAAATTCTGGTGGTATCTGTCACATGACCTTCACTGGTTGAATTCAAAAGATTGAAAATAAAGGATACTGCAGCATTAAAATAATACTTGGTTTATCATATTAATGACCTCATACTACTCAGAGCTTTTAAGAAAGTTTGAGTTGAAAATCAAATGGCAATTCTATTGCGCCAAGTTACATTAACAGATGTAATAGTAATATACACCCACTAGTTAAGAAAGTTACCAGACAAGTTATACCTTGAGAAAAATAGGAACATTAACATTTTTTTTCTCAATTCTTGTTACAGTCTAATTTATCACATACCTTCAGAGACATAAGCAAAAGGCTTATTCTTAATGGAAAGCATTGTAAATAAGTTGAAAAAGAGAGCCACGAAAGTACCAACCAGCAGTCGTCCCCTAGGAAGAGGAAAAAAAGGTGCCTTAATTTCCTATATCACAGAACATGTCATCAACCTGTAACTACAAATAATAGCATCAAAATACTTTGCCTGGTTTCCTTCAGAGGCTGAAAACAAGTAGGATAAGCTAGTGTAATACTCGATAACCAACAGTGTATTATGGTTGTAAAGGTTACACGAGATCACTGAACTTTGTACATTATTGTTATCATACAATGCTCACAATGTTGAGTAACAGCTCTTAACTAATTGCATACATCACACACACATATATTTGCCCTTTGAAGATACAAACACATTGTCCCCTCAGCAGCACAGCTCAGAAGCTTAGCTTTCTATGGAATTATGCCATATACCCCCAGACTTCTAAAACTACTTCTAAAACTTGGATCCCATGTCCCATTCCTTTTCCTCTCCCTGTCTTTTTTATAGTCTGAACCCTCTTTGCAAAACCTTCAGTTTCCTGTTGACCACAGCATCCTTCCCCCCACATACCAGGCCTTCCAAGAAGCCACAAGAAACAAAAGGAACTGAACTAGGAAAAACAGCAATATATAATTAGGTCGCTATTTGAGAGAACATGAGCATTAAATTTCAATTGTACCTTGAAAAGAATGGTTTGCAGTATAGTTTGCACATGGTTTGAAACAAATGCACCAAAGCACCAAAAGCAATTTGGTACTGAAAGTACTTGCATAACTAATATATGATAAGTAAGAATTAGAAATATAAAAGGACAATAACACATTTTACATGTCAAAATAATTTCTTACGTGTGTATCTCAGGCTGTTCCAGAAACCGCTCCACACTACAAGAATAATTGAAAATTTGAGTTATATTCATACAGTAAAGCCTTGATACCTGAAAAGCATGTTTTTACAGTTCCGTAGCATTAGCTGCCATTTATAAACTAAAACTGATAGACACAGTACTGCAAGAAATTGCTTAAATAAACACAGCAACTTTTATAAGCAATGAAAGCATTTAACACTGAATCAAAGCAGATGTGATTTAGATTTCCCAAATACTTCCAAACTGTGCCACATATGTGCTAGCTACCATGAATGCTGCATACATGATAAAAATACGCTGGTAAATGAACATGCAAAAAAATATTGCTACTGGCACCACCACCAGTGTTGGCAACCACAACAAACTAAGCCTGAAATTCCTGACCTACAGCCTCACACTAAGCAAGGTCAAATAAAGCAGCCATTGGATACTGTGGTGTAGATATAGATCTTTCTTCACCCACCAGTGAGTTAACAAATGAGCTTCAGTTGTAACAGAAAAACCTGCTAAGTTTGTGGAATTTCCTAAAATTGATACTGGAAAACCTGGCGGTTTTGACAGAGGGCAATTCATTCCAGTGGACTGTGAGTTCAGTACATTGACCTTAAAGTATAAAGTTGCTAAGTTGTTAATACAGCCCTTTACAGAGAAAATAGAGCACTTGAATAGAAAAAGGGAAGGTACACTGCTGCAGTTTTAAATTCCAGATGTTAACAAAAGCCTCCTCATCTTTAAAAACTAAAATAACGTTTTAGGCTAACCTCCCAAAATACAAATGCTTCCAAGCATAAGATGGTATGGCAAATTAAGACTTGAGTGAACTTTGAGGGAGTGAAGAAGTTGATGCTGTAAACATTCAAACCCTTGATATACTATGAAGCTGCTATGACTTCAAAAGGTAACAGAAGTAAAAATGAAGAAGTTTTATTTGTTAATGAACTTAAGAAAGTCAAGATACATGAGGAAATGCATTTAATTAATTACACAACCTTTTAAAAAAAGTATTCTTAAAACCATTAAATATTGCCCTAGAGAGTTTTTTAGGCACATTTATCAATTCCCATCTTTACATCTAAAGCCTACAAGTAGTGCAAAAAATGTAAGCAAGCAGTAAGGTTTAGCAATATATTTTTTAAAATCTTTAAGTTTTTTCTAAAGCTTTTCTATATACAGCACTCGTAGAATGTACGTGCTTTTGGTTGATCTGGACTATATCTTCATATGTTAAAAAATTAAAGAAAACAGTACATAACCCTACCTTTCTTTCAGTATAAAAAGAGCACCAAGCTGTGCCAGAACTGTAGATGCAAATACAGCTAGAACTTCAAACCTTTCAAACCTGAAATTTGAGAATTAAGTTTAGAAACACTGAACATTGAACAATGCATCCAGTAGAATCTTTTCTGTGCAAGAACCAGCAGGATACACCTACTCTTTCCAATTCATTCAGTAGCAGACAGATGGGAAGGAACTGGAAGTTTTATGGAATAGGCATTATTTTCAGGGGTTTTTTAACACTCCACTCATCAGAGATAGCTTAAAATTAAGCATTTCTTAATTCTTCTTCCTGTCCATCCCCCTACTCTGTAATTTACTTTATAGTAAGTCTTGGTCCTCCTAATTTTTAGGCTCCTTCACATACAGAGTATTCCTGATGGCTGTTTGGGGACCCAGGCAATGACAGCAAACAACGTATGAAATGTTGTATCATCAAACACTACACCTTGTTATTGGACTCACCCAAATGAATAGACTGGGCTGGGTTTCTTCATCATTACCCAGTAGCTTATTAGACATGTTACCAAACTGAAAAAAAGGGGGAGAAGTAGACTGATAAATAACAGCAGCCTTTACAAACTGCATAATCTACACATGCACACTTGAGCCACCAGAACTCAACAAATGAATACAGCCACATCTTGCCCAGAACTCAACCTGAATCACTGTCACAGTGATGTTGTAAATGCTCCTCATGTACTTCCTGAACTTGCCTAGAAATCCTGTAACCTGAGAAAGGCTGTTTAAATGAGAAGGAAGCTGATAAGCAAGACAGAAGAGTGAAAGAAAAACCAAAGAAATCTCTCCATTAAAGTCTTCTTTTAGAGATATACCATGAATTAGATTTAGTACTCTGGAGTAAGTCTCAGGCCACACCAAGTATTGCCTTTCTTTTTCACAGTGTAATTTTTCTATGTATATGGCCAAAAGAGATTAACTTTCTTTGGCTGCATTCATCCACACAAGCTCTAATCTAACTGGCCATTCACTGACAGCCACAGGTCTCTCTTGCTATCTTCTGTCCAAATTTTTCTCATATCGAACATCTAGAATTCCAATTATTTTGGAACCTCCATGGTAGTAGTCAGAATGTTTCAAGGAAAAGTATAGTTTCCTTTGCCTATTTTTCCTCTATTGAACGATTTTTTCTCTACTGAACATTTTTTTTTCAATTGGAATCCACATGGGTTCAGTGCCATCTGTGCTTTCATGCAGTCCTTTTGTAATTAATAACAATGTTAAATCAGACTGGATCAAGAACTTGTCCCTACAACTGATGAACAATCACATCCTCACAATGTGATCCTCAGCTATGTAGAACAAAAGTAAAAGTACAGGAAGTAATACTGTTCATCTACAAAGCCATAAATTCATAATCTCAGTAAGACTAATATATGCAACCAGGAAAATGACAAAATGAAAAGAAGCAGAAAGTGATTTTTGCAGCAGAATTACTGAGCATTGTTCTCCCTTACAGTAAATCAAAACTCTTGAAAGAAATTGCTGTGAGATAGAATTATCTCCTAGTCCAACCTCTAATTAACCTAAGACAGGAGCGCCAGGGGTGTTCTACCTTTTTCTAAAACTAAAAGAAAAAAATAAATTCCAAATGAATGGGAAGTGCAACATGAACACTTTCCCCAATTTCCCCAAGGTGAAAAAGGCATTTTGAATGAAGATGACAAAAATTCACTAGATACAAAATTCTAAGAGAAATACAAGATTCATTAAAGTTAAATCTAAATTCTACTGCAATCACAGATCAATTTTTTTTGTGCCTATCCCAACAAGTCATTTTTGTTTCTGCATGTTTGCTGATGTTATTTTTGAATGTTTTACTGTAAGTCAGGTAAGTTACATTATGTAGTGGACATACATATAACTCTCAAAGCTGATCCATACCTTTTATAAGACAGTGAGATAGCAAGGAAGATAATGTTGGCTAATATTTTAAATATATATACATTTTATTTCCTAATCACTGTTACCATTCTGTATCTTAGATAAGAACTAACTATATTTCATGTCTGCATTGTCAATATTACCAAAGCTGTTCAGAACTATCACACTAAAAGTTGTTTTGTTAGAAAACAAGAAAAATAGTGAAAATATCTAATGACCTTATGTGCAGACTGCTTGGTATCCAGCTTGTGAAATATTTTTGAAATAGAATTACATGCTTCTTGTTTCCTGATGTTAAAACTGAGGGTTACAATCAATGGCTATAGCATTAGGAAAATGTTCTGAGAAAACAACCAGAAACAGCTTTGTGCTATATTGTTTCATGTTGTCACACATCTGCACAGAGAAATCCATCATTGAACTGATGAGTTACTAGTAGTTCTCAATACAGCTATGGTGGGTTCTACAATCTGTTTATTGTGTGCAGTTTTATACTAATTTAAACTATATTTAAGCCAGTTACTGTTTCTATACTAATGACTAAGTTACATGTCTTTGAACCTGTAAGTAGATTTTAAATGTATAGAAATACACAGACAAAATTAACAGTAAGACAAAATGGGAAAAAACTCACCTGAAAAGGTCAAAGATTGTCAAATATGTGTAAGCAGTTAAAGCTGTAAAGAAAAGCAAATAATAAAACTTAATACTTAATTTTTCAATGCAAAAATCACTTGTATTCCAAGTCCCTTTTGTGCAGCTCTTTTCAATCTTCTACCTATATAAACTGCCTCTGCTGTTATTCTAAAGACACCAATATATTTCATGTCATAAGCAGGTTGATTATACAACCCTAATTCAACTAAAGCATGTAATAAAGCCCAGATACAAAAGGTATCCCATTTGTGACTAAGTTGTGACTAGGAATTTAAGTACTGGAAAGTCAAGAGATCTTCCAGAAATACATCACTTACCAAAGTAAGAGATCTCTTATGTGAATTATTGCAGTGAAAAGTAGGTTGAACTGAATGTTTTACTTGTTTTGCCTCTCTAACCTATCCTGAAACTGCAAGAAAACCTGCATCAAAAATTAAAAACTAAAAAGGCATTCTATACTCAGTACAGGGATGGGAAGCACACTGAAGCCCCTATCCAAAAGCAGAAGGCACACAAAACTGCATTGGGTCTGGCTGATCTGGAGTTCATTTCCCCACAGCAGTCCTCACAGAACTGTGCTCTGCAGTGGCAGCTACACAGGTGCTGGAAACACTGCAGTGTTTTGGCTACTGCTGGGCATTCCTTGGAAAGCAAAGAAGTCTTAAGCCTTTTCCATGCTACAAACATCCTCATTCAACTGCAAGTGAGGATCTTATGCAAGTCACTGGTGCTACTTAGACAAGCAACAGGTTTGAGGACTAGTAACTCAAAAGTCTACTGCTTTTCACTCTTAAAGATGAAGGAAATGACCACCAGGAGTAAATAACTGTGCGAACTTTGAAAGACTTTCACCCATCCAAACCTGTCTGTGAAAAATGCTTCTAAGCTGACTGTGGCAGATGAAAAGGAAGCACTTTCTGAACCTGGCTGTGCAAACCCCTAAGTCCATTAAGTACTGGATCTGGCTTTTTCACTCAGCTGGACCTTCACAACTAAGAAACACAAGGTAGTTTGTTGTAGTTTCAGTACACGAGAGCCACCTACCTATGCTGTTTGTAGAGCTGCACCACATGAGCAGGAGGCCAATACATATTAAATTTATAGCACCAAACAGTAAAATCTTCCAGGACTGTTGATGAGAATAAATATGTATTTTACACCTTCCAAAATTTACAGGATAGAAATATATCTATCTGGTCTTAAAAAACAATATTGCAGTATTTGGTCATGCAAAAACAGAACTGGCTTCTCCTCCCTCCCAAAAATTCACCATTCATTTTAGAACAGCAAGCCCTTACTCTATTTTAAACTTTACAGATTATTTTAAAACTCATTTATGAATGCCATCATGCTTAAAATACCTTTCTGGTATAATAAACCCCCCACCCATCTATAATATTTGCATTTTATTACAGCACACAACATGTGACTTTTGAAGACCAACTTGTGCAACTTTATATTAGTGGGTTCATTTTTTTGTGCGGAATATTTGGTCCCAAAAATATCTGAACACATTCAATTTACAGTTCTACTGAACCCATCAGACAGAAGTATAATTCTGGAGAACACTAATTCACAGGGCCAATGTACAGAAGCAATACCACTTCAAAGATATATATATATTAAGCACAGCTAGAAAAATTCAAAGAAAAACTCTCTTAATATACATAAGTTAATAGTGTATTTTAACTTACTACAGTTAATGTATTTCTATTATAATTATGATTCTTTTAAAGCAATACTTACCCTTCTGTCTGCTGCAACCAACCTAAATTCATGTGTTAACTTTCCAACCAGTGATCTCTGTGATTTGCGGAACAAGTGTATTGTCCCCTTAAAAAAAAAAAAAAACCAACAATAGTTTAATTTAAAACTTCAGTTAAACCATAATCGAAATTAACAAAAAGGAAATTTTAATTTATGAACCATTTGCAACAGAAATTGGTGGACTTGTAGTGGATGATCTGTCACCTGCAGCAGTTTGGGGCCAAATTAAATAAGGCCTGATTTTAAGCTATCACACCTTAGCTGCCAGCAGAAGGCAAAAAGACATACTAATGGGCTCTTCACCAAAATAAATTCAATTAACTTTCAGACATTTTGTCAACACAGCTGCATTTCATATTATCTGAGAAATACAAGTGTGCCATGAATTAAACTTTAAGCACTACTACAGATAGCAAGTTTAGCTCATCCGGCACAAAACATTGGCACTTACTCTTTTTTTTTTTACTAGCAAATCATTACATGATTATTTTAATTCTCAATAAACACATGCGGGATGCCAGAACACCTTGGAAAGCTTTTCTAACAGGCAGTGGATGGCCTGCTTATGAATGCTGTGTTACAGAAACACAAAGAATCATAGAGTATTCTGAGTTAGAAGGGACCCACAAGGATCATCAAGCCCAACTCCTGGCCCTGCACAGGACACCACAAGGGTCACCCCATGTGCTTGAGAGCATTGACCAAGAGCTTCTTGAGCTGTGTCAGGCTGGTGCTGTGAGCACTGCCCTGGGGAGCCTCTTCAGTGCCCAACCACCCTCTGAGTGAAGAACTTTTTCTAATATCCACCCTAAACCTGCCCTGGCACAACTTCTGGCCATTTCCTCGGGTCCTGTCACTGTCACCACAGAGCAGAGATCAGTGCCTGCCCCTCCTCTCCCCCTCACAGGGAAGGTGTAACAGCAGTGAGGTTTCCCCTCAGTCTCCTCCAGGCTGAGCAGACCCAGTGCCCTCAGACACTCCTCACAGGGCTTCCCCTCCAAACCTTTCACATTTTCGTAGCCCTTGCACCCGCTGTTTTCCCACAGTGGCTGCCCCACACCTCGGCCCCTGAGGCGCTATAGGAGCCCCAGAGGACGCGTTTGTGCAGCGGGCGGCACTGACTGCTCCGACAGCGCCTGTCACTGACACCGATGTCACTGCAGCGGTGCCCAGCGTGAAAAGGGAACATTCCACCGCCCCGACGGACAGGCACACGCGGCGGTGGTTCCCAAAAGAACGGGGTTTTGTCTTTGAGAAGCGAGCCACGGGGTACAGCCCCGACACCGGGGAACAGGGGCACTGTAACCTGTGTGTCCTGGGCGAGTCCCAGCTCCGTGCCCGCTGTGCCGCTGAGGGAGAGCCCCGAGCTCAGACCGCAGCCCGGCCATCCCGTTCAGAGGCAGCTCCAGCACAGGAGCCCCCACGGCCCCGGCTGGAGGGGCGGGCGGAGAGCCGAGGAGGAAACACGGCGGGGAAACGCAGCTCCGCCTGCCCCGGGCCCGCTGTGGGCCCCGCCAGCCCGGGTGCCCCGCGGCGCCGCCGGCCCGGCCAGGGAGCGGGCACCTCCAGCGGCCTCCTCACCCCGTATGCCACGCCCGCCCTTCCTCCCCCTTCCCTCCGCGCCCCCAGCAGGGGCCACTCACCATATTACTCCCCGCAGCGGAAGAGACGGCGCCATGCGAGGCCGGAAGGGGCGGGAGGGGTTCCCGTCGCCGCGGCAACCGGCGGGCCCGGGACACGTGGCGGAAGCCCCAGCCCGATCCCGCGGGATGTGCGGCCCGGCCTGCCCGCCCTCGCCCCTCCCCGGCCCGCCGCGGGCTGAGGTGGCTCACCCTGGGACATAAAGGTCTCATCTGCCGCCTCACCGCACCTCAGCCGCTCATCCGCCTGCGGGAGTGCAGGGACAGGGCTCGGACGGGTGGTCACCATCACAGTCTGGTCTCTGTTGCCAGACCCACCGTGTCAACTAGACCATAGTGCCACATTAGTCTTCCTTTTAAACCCCTGCACCTCTTCCCGGGCATCCCCCCATCCCAGTATCTAACCACCCTTTCTGTGGAGAAATTCTGCCTAGCATTCAACCTAAACCTGCCACGGCACAGTGTAAGACTGTGATAGTCTGTCAGGACACTCCGCTATAGCAATCCCACAGGAATTCCCAGTAGGAGCGTTCCTAGGCCAGCCCTACTCGGGACACGGCCTGCAAAAGGCTTTTATTTCCCCCAGCAAAACCCCCCAAGGACAGCAGCTTTCCAAACTGATTTATTAAAAAAACTATGGATATTGATCTAATACCAATATCCAACTATGACGGACAAAGGCTCTCTAACAGTTTAAAGTTAGAAAGTGTATGTTTATCGCTCCCAAATACACACCACGATTTACAGATGATCACAGGGGCTTTTATGTACAGGAGTATTGAATACCCAAAACACAAATGCATATTCATAACTCTGGTACATCCCATTCCTCGCTTCCTATGGTAATTAGCCCAAAAGCCATCAAGCATGTGTAGTTTGTTCTTTGAAATGGGTCGGTGGTCTTTTTTATAGGGTGGGGTCCCAAAATGATGAAGTAAGATGGGTCTTCCTCCCTTGATTTTTTAACCTTTGACAGCTGAATCCTGTTTTCCAGGACTGTTTAATTTATGATTGTATTGTATTCATGGGGTCTATTGATTATTCAGGATGCAAAAGCCTAGTTTGACAGCTTCCATGATTTATCAGTTCCTTCCATGATTTATCAGTTCCTTCAGTCTGGCTTCTGTTAGCAAAAGGGAAGTCCTAGCTACATTATCTCAGCACTATCTATTTTGACTACAGTCTTTAATTCTTCTAAATCAATGCCTCAACTAAACTGCTTATTTATTATTATTTGCAAAGTAAGCGGGAAAGAGAGGAATAAAAATTGAAGTGAGGTATTTTATTAAGACAGATTATTGTGCCAAGGAAGAAACTCAAAACAGCCTTCTGTAACACTGCCTCAACCTTTGTTCTTTAGAAGAGTCTATTTATTTCTCCAGTACCCATAGTTAAACTGGTGAAAAATGTTCTGTAAAACGTACCAAAATACATACCTGTGGGTGAAGAGGTCGGCCTGTACATCAAATTAAACCAGGAACAAGCCAGTCGTTAACCTGCTTCACAGTTAAGTGTGCTTCACAATTAGGTCGTGTATTTTCTCACGTTCCTGTGCATTTGCAGAACAGGTGATTTTATTATTGATTTAAAAAAATAAATTAATTTTTTTTTCCCAGATTTTGAGTGTATCTAGTCCTTAAAGGACACAGTATTATTAATCAAGAACAACTATCAGACTGACCAGGTAACTGTACTCAATATTTAATGTCTCAGACCTAATTTAAGCTCTTGGCTGCAATCAATAGGCTTTTTTACCAGTGTATGGAAGAAGTTTTGGAAAATATTTGCAGAAAATAGATTTGTGCTTTATAGAATCTGGATGACAGGCAAGAAATTCAAACTGCAGCTGCTGCCTCCATTCACATTTAATGAGGAAATCAGAACTCAGGTGAACCACTGTATAATTTGCTCTGCCATGTTGTTTGGTTACTTCATTATTGACATAGTATTGGGCCTTTTTGATTTATTCGATGTCACAGGGTATTTCTTCCCAGAAGAGGCCAATAGTTAGTTATTAGAAAGTGCACTTGCAGAAGTGTCTTCACAGAAGAAAAATTCTACAATAGCACAGCTGACACTAGCATTCTGCATATAACAAAACTAACAGTCTTCAAGGATGTCTTACAACTAAGGCAAGTTTGAGGCCTTCTAGGAATTGCTAAAATGAGATTTGAAAATAACAGAAGTTACAGACCTAGAAAGAAATAGTGTTCTTACAGTATACACTTGCAAAAAAAGTGGAATTTTCAAAACTATGTGGTTAAAAAAATTGCACTTTACTCAAGAGGTTGTTTGTAGGCTGATATTCTGAAAAATGTGGGGTTTTTTAAATATAGCTACAACACAGCACCTGCAGTAATCCCACAAGCGTTGAGAGACGGATTTTAATTAAATTATATTTTTCTGCCTTCACTACTACATGTATTTCCTGTTTTATCATGATGCACAGAATAAAAAATAACTTGGAGAATGCTGCATAACTCTCTTCTCCAGATCCGTATGAACCCTTGTAGGAAACAGGCTGGATTTCACAAATTCATGACCTATTTGGAAATTTACAGAAAGATGGCATGATTGGGAAAAAAAATAAAAAAGAAAAAACAAAGAACCTCTCCTCTGCCCCCCCCCCCCAAAAAAAAAAACCCCAATAACGAAATAATCGAACAAAGAACCACAAACAGAAACAAACCAACCCAAAAAGCCTAAAATCCCAAAACAAAACAAACCCCATGCACTCAAACAAGTGGTGGGGGGAAGTTTAAACTTACTTTTTTACCACTTTTCTCTGGCAAACTTAATTGAAATACATTAAAATACATTAAGTTACATTAATTTAATTACATTAAATTACTAACACTACACATGCAGCCTTGTCTCCACCTTGGCTGGAATGAGAACAATTTAATGAGTCCAAGATAAACTTCAGTCCAGGGTATGTATGCTATCAAAAACAAATCTCTGTAGATTTCAAATTAGCAAATGGTGGGATGTATTTTTTTCATGCTCTTCTTTCTTCACTATTTTTAATTTATCTGAATATCTCCTCTACAAGAATATTTAAATGTCTGTAACAATACACAAATTACCGATAGAAATCAGTTTAGTGGTTCAAGATCTACCTCCAAGCAGTAGTATTTCAGCCAAAAAGTGATATCTTGGATAGACACCAGTGGTGTCTTTCTGTCCTAAGGATTATTCCTTGACAGAAGCAGGAGTAGCTCATATGCTTCAGTCCAGAACACTGGTTTTTTTCCTCCTTGCTGTATTATTTGGTTGGTTTGTTTTAGCAGTGATTGACATCATGATGTATGGAAGGCAATGGTCATGGCTGTTTGCTGGGAGACCCCTAATGCTGCCAGATACATAATATTGAGTCTTAAAAAAGTTTGACTAATTTTATCTTCAAGATGTGACTGTAGTAACAGAACAAATCCGTTGCTGTGAACAGTCCAGATGCAGCCTCAAGACAAAGAATTACAAATGGTAAGGCAACAGGGGTAAGTAAAGAAATTAATTGTTAATTCAGAATTAACAGCAGCACTCTCCCCAAAGCAAAACAAAAGCCATTTTGAAGCCAAACAAATTTACTCTAAATTTTTCAGGACTTCACCATGATCACTGGAATTAGTTATGTGAAACCTCCTGGTCTTCACCCTGGTCCAGCAAGAGTAGGATAAGCACACACTTTCAGTTTAAGCACATTTATTTAGGAAGTAGCACTTCTGTTTACATTAGTTTTAAGAACTTGAGTTATGTTCTTTAGAAACTGATTTATTTACATATTTATTGTTCCATCATCTGGTATACAACACCTGATGTTTTTAATTTATTTTTTTTAACCAGCAGCAATTTAACAGGCTTCAAGTTTAATGAAAAGGCTTTTAGTTTTGGACATTTAATCTGATAAACAGACAAGAAAACAGTAATAACAGGACAAACAAAACATTTTATTGTGAGCTAAAGCTATGTGACTGCTTGTCATGCTTTTTTACATTGCTTATTAGTAAAATGGTGTTTAACATTTCAGAAAACATTCTTAAAAGAACAATGAAACAAAAGTGCTTCTAAACAACAAAATACAAAAATTAATCCCATCCCAGACCGGAGTTGTCTAACGTATTTTATGGGGGTGGGGTATGGTGTTTTGTCTCCACCTTTGGTTTTCATCACTTTAATACAGATTTCTGAAAAATACTGACTAGCCCTTCACATGACTAAAAACTAGAATCATGTGGCAAAAACAGTTTCTGTATTTCCAGTCTCTTTGACAGGTGTGCGACTATGAGACAAAGTACTTTCTTCCCCACTTCTAACGGGAGAAAATCCTGCAGAACTGAGAGGCCACACCCAGGACTATGCCTGTATTAACCAACTACAAAGAATGCTGACCTTTTGTCCTCAAAGCCACTTCTCTGAAGAAAGAATTTTTTAAAAAGTGTATCTCATGAAGGCAAGGAAAGTCTTACAGCAAAACCAGGTTCATCACCATAGCTTCCAGAAGTAATGTCAAACATTTTCAAATCAGAACATCAGACTCTGAAGAATCTGCAGTGTTGAGCCAGTATATTGAATCCACCAGAGGAGTGTATACCTTGCCAATTATTGCTGAACTCAGGAGGTAGTTATTGACAAGGTAAGAATTTCCACTCTAAGACAGTTAATGATTTACACAAGAAGCAGGAAAAACAGAGTACACATTTCCCCGTATTTTACAAGATGATTTTGTATTTGCAGGAAGTGACAGCTTAACTCCCTCATCCTGTGGAATTATAATTACCGTAATTAAAAGAAAATATATTGAAAATTATTATTAAATAAAAAATTCTAAAAGAAAACAGCTGATCAATTGGTCATATCTTAGGATGTCTGCAGCTCATCCCAAGCACAGAAATTCACATAGGTCAGTAAAACAACATTCTTCAACACTAAATAGCAGCTCAAGAGAAACTAATAATAAAACTGCCTCTAATTAGCACAATGACCGAGATAACTAGTTGCATTCACTACCTGCTTGCTACTCTTCATTCCATTTTTGATATCTGGTAGAAACCCCAAGAACTTAGAGCATTGCAAAAGCTTGAGGCCACCACAGAAAAATGAATGAAAATCTGGTCAGGTACAGCAGCACTGGCCACCTCCCAAAGCTGCCACATGCAGAAGCATCACTGAAGCACTGGAGAAGCTAGAGAAGCACATCCTAGGAACAACTATGCATCATCCATGTCTTGGGTAGGAAAGCACTGAGAAAATCTAGGGCACAAAGTCTCACCACAGGTGATTAAGGAAACCCTAAGGAGAATGCTGCTTTCCTGTTGCAGATGTCTCAGTTCTATTTGCCAGCATATCTGACTTCAGTATTCCCAGTACAAAGTACTTAAATTCCACAAGAGGGACCTGACAGCAGTGCCAAGCAGTGCTAAACCCCACTTGTTTAGAATAGAAAAAATACTATTTATTCTACGCCAGAAGGTAAGGTTAATTGAGTTATATATATAAAAACTGTCATTTTAAAAACGTTTGAGAGAATGGAACAGTAAAACCAGCAATAGCCTCTAGTTAGTGCAGTGACAACATGCCTTCTCAGGTTAGAGATCCCATTCTTACTCATTTTAAAGTGTTATTTGTTACTTACATGAAGTTGCAGGGCCATATTCAACAGAACTGTATTAGCGACTGGCTTTGAGTCAGTAAAACATCTCAGGGGCACAATGCCTATTTATGATACACTAAACACTGTAAAGACTAAGGAACTAACAGGACAGAGAAACTTATTTGTGCATAAATATCCTATTTTAAGGCTTATTTTAAATATTCTGTGTTGGTTTTGTCTCAGCATTCTCTGAGAACCTGCACATTTGCTGTAGTCCATAGAAAAGTCAACATTAGGAAAGGGAGCATCATAACATGTAATAAATTCTCTTTTAAAGAAGAAAGCAATCTACATACTACTCTTCCAGTATGTTGAAAGAAAAAAAAAAATGTGGCTCCTGCTTAATAAAGAGCAGGAACCTGCTTAATAAAAGCAAAATGATGTACAAAGACGGTTGTTAGAAAAACACAAGGGGTTTGGGTTGGTTTTATTTTCTTCCTCCACTAACTGCTACACTTGAAAGTCAGTAAAACACACTTGCAGAGAGCCAGACAAGCTGCTTAGTAATCATGTCAAAAAAGTGGGTCAAGTTGCTCATTCACTAGCAGTGGGCAGATTCACAGAAAAAGGGGAGGGAGGGGAGGGAAAGAAAATAAAAGAACGCAAAAAAAAAAACGGTTCAGAGAGCTAATGGAAGGGCAGTCTTCACAAAGGTTAAAAGCACCCAAGTTGCTGTCCTGTTTATCCTGATTCAAGACATTGTATTAGAAGATAATCTGATTTTATGGAAAATATAGTTGTAAAGTTCTGTGTAAGCACTATAGACTTAGGAAATTCAGGTAATTTGAGGTTGTTCAGGGGGGATTTTTGGGGGGGAGTGGGGGGAAGGTTTGGTCTTGTTTTTCTGTTGTTGTGGTTGTTTTTCCCCAAATCTGCTCTTATACACAGTTAATCCAACACAGAGATGGAATCAATGAGCTGGAACTTAGTACATGTAAAAAGAGGAGTAAGATGCAAGATAACGCCTTAAGCGGAACAGAATTCTTCCTAAAAGACACTATTCAGAAAATACCCCAAGACAAGACATTTAAAGGAGATTGATGAACCAAACAGCACCTGGCCATGGGCTAAGAATCCAGCAGCTGAGGGGCAAACTGATGTTGCAGAACAAAATTTTCTTATTTTTACTGTGTGCCCAGCACTAATTTACAGTAGTTCTGTAGTTCATCCACTAAGCAGAAAACAATCAGGCATAATAGAAGACCAAAAAGCACCTGTACCAGTCACACAGATTCTCTTGGCCTGAACTGACTGTACAGACTGGTGAAAGGGCTGGTCCCTTTTCTTTTTATGTAGCAGCTGGTGATTCTGACTCCTTGCGCTACATACTGGTGCTACTTTAGGAGAGGAGAACTTCTATCTCAACATTTCAGGTACCTATCCCATACCAGTGAGTATGCATTTGAAATAAATAACCAGTATATTCCTCAAAATTAAGTGGACAAAACCAAGAGTTTTATAGCAATCATTTAGGGACACTCAAAACCAGAAGTGTTATCTTCAAAGTTCTCATTTGCAAAGGATCTCAAGGAATGTTTACCAAAGCTCTATCAATAAAACCAAGGCCCTTTCTTAGCTGCAGCTATTTGGCAGATGCTAACACAGCAGCAATATTCATGCTTAGCACTATGAAGAATATTATAAATATGGATCAAGTCAGCCAGGAATCTCTAACAACAGAGATGGTCTACTGAAGGCAGAGCTAAGGCAAAGCAAGACATGAGATTTAAGAATCTGAAATCTTTTAGCATTTCTCCAGAAAAGTGAATCGGGGAAGTGAAGTCACATTTCATTTACATAAGATGTACATTTGAGAGAGAGAGTCCTATCCTTAGAAGGCTAGAAGTGGTTTGGTTAGACTATTTCAAAAGGCATAGGAGTGGAACACAATCTTCTCTTATTTGATTGCTTTTAATCCTAAAATCAGTTAAAAGCATCTCTGGTTGAAAAAAAAAAAAAAAAAAAAGAATCCCAAACATATTGCATATGTGCATCTCAAAGGTCTGACAGAGTTTCTGCTATTTAGTACTCAATACCACACAGTGAGCACAGTCCTCTCAGAGTATTACTATACCTACAACTGCATCTATCAGCTAAGGTTGGTTTGTTTTCATATATACATATAATATATTATTTATAGTCAACTTTCAGGTAAGTAGCTCAAAAAAATAAGTTAAATTAAAACCAAAGTTTCTGTTAAGACCAAATGCAAACAACATTTACAATTCATTTTCATTAAAACAACAGTAAACAATATGCATTTTTGCAGTATCACTAAGTTGGGAGAGGTGTGAAAAAGACCCCAAACCAATGGAAAAAAACCCAACAACCCACAAACCTGCTTTAACAAGGAACTAGTCTTCTGCCTTGCAAACCTCTGTGTTTAATCTGTGTAGAATTTGTAAACAAGATGTTGGGCCTTTAGAAGTAAAGGCAAAAATGCTTTCCTTTATTATGGTATTTAAAGGCTATCATTTAAGATTTTGGTGTTTTTTAATAGCTCATCAATTATATAATAAAAACAAGTATTTGTACAAAGATGCAGTTTCTTTTTAAAAAAGCAGATCAGTTGAGTGTTTCATACTTTAATATATAAACCAAAACATATGAAAGCTATAAAAACATTAATGTGTGCCATGTATTAAACATGTAGCCTCATATTTTAATGCTTACATGTGGAGATTAAAAAATTATCACAATGGAAATTTTACTTTCAATTATCATAAACAGACTAAGATACAGAGTAGAAACACATCATTTCTGAAACTCAACAATTAGCATCACTTACTCTCTCAAACATCAGCTGGGCTTCAAGTTTTTACACTGCAAGCATAAGCTAACATTCTACCAATGAAAGCGTTACAAAATGCAATAGGAGAAAATACTGCCAGTAAATGAGTATCTCAGTCTATTCTTTTATTTAGTGGTTTTTCTTTTAAAAGGCAGTTTGGTTTTTTAAGCTGGGGCTTTTTGCTGTTCTGCTATCAAAGGTCTTCTTTAAACCTGTCCTGTGAACAATTCAGTCATATTACAACAAAACAAAAAGACAAATAATAACAGACCAGCTACTTTAAACATTTTAATTATCGTAATTCCCCAATGCTGTTCTTCCACTCTGCACAGGGAAATTGTTTTATTTGGCACATTAAGGATAAAAAAGTCAAAAAAATGAACTGAATTTTACAAACCTCCAATTGAACATCATTGTTCCAAGTTCATTGTTCATCAATGTCATGGCAAAATTAAAAACAAAAAAAACACACACACAACATAAGGAAAGGTCTTCCAATGATCAATATCATCAGAGCCTTGTAGCAGAAACAATATA
Source organism: Zosterops lateralis (assembly GCF_965231275.1). Lineage (NCBI taxonomy): Eukaryota > Metazoa > Chordata > Aves > Passeriformes > Zosteropidae > Zosterops > Zosterops lateralis. The sequence goes on along the minus strand of NC_139764.1, from coordinate 33,546,062 downwards.
CATATATTAATGTTCAAACCAGAATCAGATTGCTAGGAATCTTATCTCAAGTCCTGTTGTGCTCTTACTTACAGTGTGTCAATCCTCACTAAATGGCAAGGAGGCTTGGATGAACACATCACATTGTGTAATTTTCTCTTTATCTCAAGTTTTAATGCAGATACTTAAATATCTGTAAAGTCCTGTAAACTCTGGCTGCTCCCCAGGCAGCAGTGTGTTCACTTCAAGTAGTGTCTCACACTGTGGTGTCCCCAAAGTCCTTGTTCCAGCGAATGTAAGCTTCCAGGGTCTGCGGGCTCAAACTGCGCTTTATCTTCTTCAAAGATTCTGTGAAGTCTGACAGTTTGATGTTTCTCATCTAAACAGAAAAGGAAATACATCAGGGTTACAACTGGTTTATGTACTTTGGTTTATTCAAGTAGTACTTCAATATTCACTTTTAACACAACACATTCTATGAGTTCTGCATCTTGATGTAAGAACAAATTTTTTTTACAGTGAGAGGAGTCATTCACTGCAACAACCCCTCAAGAATGTGGTAGAGTCTCCATTGCTGGAGGTTTTGAAGATGTGACTGGGCAGGGTGCTAAATAATCTCATCTAAGTTCCCTTTCCCACAAAAGGATGGACCACATGATCTTTCATGGTCCCTTCCAACCCAGGGTGTACTATTATTTATGAGCTGATGGAAGTCTTGTAATTTAAGACTATCAGTATTTACCACTTTTAATCAAATAACACTTGCTAACACTAGCAAGATCTGTCTTGATACTTAATTGCTCATGAGACTGTTACATTACTTCCTGTTTCAGTAGGTGGTGTGAGCTGGTGCATATGAGGACATCAAAACCAATTATCACAGAACCTGTTATCCTCCTGCAATAAATCCTTCCAGCTTATAGCTTTAGCCACAACCTTAGGCTAAACACAAAAAGCAACTTAAAAATTAAGTTTTGCTTCATTTTCCTCTGTAACCACAGTTTGCACACACACTTGAACTGAAACTTCCATACACAGGACCAATCGCTTTTCTCTTTTTTTTTTTTTTTTTATGTTTACAGCTGCAGTTTGTGGTCAGGAGCTTAATCTTTTTCTTTATAATGTAATGTATGCATGTAATGAATGCAAGTATTATACATGTACATGCACAGATCTGTTTTAGGTTCTCCCTAAGTTAACCTGCTTTATGTAAAGATGGGGTGGAGGGGGTAGAAGTAATTCCACAAAATACTTCTGGGAATGTTCTTGGGAAGAAAGACTGTGAGAAAATAAAAGCCAGGCCTCTGACATCATCAGCTAGGTAACAAATACTGCAGCTCAGTGTGAAGGAAAAGACAGGACAGTCAGCTGAAATAAAGAACAAAAGACATACTAACAGAAAAAGAAGTGCTCTGAACCCTGAAACCCAACAAAGTATCCATGAACCTCAGACATCTGAAGATCTGAGAACAGATCTTCTCGATCTCTATTCTAAAGAATTTTCTTTAATGAAGAAGTGATTGAAAAGGATAATACCTCCCAAATTATTCTATTTTGTAGGATACTACACATAAAAAAGGACCTTAAGAGTTTCTAGTGTGAAAACCTTCTATTCAAAGGGGAAAATACAGCTGGCTAGAACAGCTTACCTCACTGGCAGACATGTTCTTCACCTGTTCTGGTTTTAATTCTGTAAAAATAAAGACAGATGGGTGAGTTTTACTAGAAAACTTTCATCACTTCTGACAACTAAAACAGGTTAAAAGCACTTCAATTCTGGAAAAGAACCCCTGCAGCTAAAAATTATACCTTTCTGCCTCAACACAATCTCCTATATAGGAAGGTACATGGTGGTTTTGCCTCCTTCTTCCTCAACTATCAGCTCCTCAACCAGGCTGCTCCCACACTCAGTTACTGCAGATGCAGTACAAAGTGGTAGCAGAATTATCCCATCTTGCTAAAGTATGGAAAACAGCACACAAGGCAACAGAGCTACCTTCCCCCATATTATTCATGGTATCCACAACCTCCCTACTGAATTTCAGGAAACGAAAGGTACAGTCAGCCAAGAACAGTGAAATAAAATCAGGCAGGGCACAAAGTGCTTCTTACCCTATGCTACACTCATGGGATCTAAACATTCTTGTATCATTCACCAATTTTTTTTATTTTTTTTTTTTTACTTCCAATGCTCTCATGGTATCAACATGTAACATTTTGCTGTGAGGGTACAAGAAAAAGAATCTAGGCAGGACTGGCAAAGATGATATCACAAAACATTTTCCAAAATATATAGTTTTATATGTAATACAGGAGCAAGTGAAAGAAATGTGTTGCACAATGTTACATGGTCTTTTCTTGAAATGGACTTGTGTGTGAAGTGAGTTGTCAGCAAAGTAAAGTCTGCATACCTAAATGCATACATTATTAATTCCACCACTCTAAATAAATATATTCAAATTCTTAGGAGACATGATGTCTCTTATGAGAGCCATTTAATGCAGTTCTGTTTTCCAGTTATTATGCAGGACTACGAAAGATGTGCTTTACAAATTCAGCAGCTGAAAGAAAGTGGGTAAAAAACATTACATTCCAACAGCTGCTTTTAAAAGAGATGGTGCACCGGCAAAAATGCATGCTACAGGATTTAAAAATTAATAACACAAACACAGCCACAAAACATGAATAGACCTCTCCTTCCCATAAATAATTTAAAAGAGCTGCAACAATTTTTATTTACACGTTGTAGGCTGGTATTAGAGACCACTTCTGCTCTGCCTACCTTTAGTACCTTTCTGTCAAGTAGGACAATATGCCTACAAACAGAAAACTAACAAATCTTCACAATCTTTTCTACACAAAAACCCCACTACTGATCTCCACTAAACAAGATCAGTTCCCTCAGATACAGCTACTGGACACATAACTAGCTAGTTAAACAGAACAAAGAGAGGAGGTGTTAGAAAAAAAGTATTCACATTAAAACTGTGGGTTTTTCCTAGTTGTATATGTCAGAGAAAGAACAAATATAAGTAAAACTCTAGTTCATTCTCAGTTGTCATCTGGATCACAGTTCAACATTAAGAGTTAAAAATATAAAAAGCTATGCCATTCAAACTGTATCTAGAAAAACTCCATAAAATTGCTTGTTTCAGTTTTCCCTTCCCTTAGACTTGAAAGAGATTTGACCCATTTATAAAAACAAGTAATGCAATCAGCAATTGCTATTCCAGTAATAACTTAGCTACAACAGAACTGACACCAGCCTCAGAAAAACACTAGTTAAAACCCCTACAAATCAGTCAGAAGCATTTCACACTGCTTTTCTCCCATGACACAAAAATTTTCTGCTTCACATGGTGTGATGCTGAAGGTTTTTGCGTAACCAAATCTTATAAAGATGCTATTATGAGGAGCATACTAAAATCCAATGTTAAAAAATTTCAGAGGTTTGAGAATTATAAGAATGTAAGAAAATATCTCTCTAATGTCTCAATAAAAATCTCTGCAGCTTACCTCGAATGGGGCCCAGTGCTGCATCCTTCGCTAATGCAGTTAGGTCACTTCCAGAGTATCCATCTGTCATTCTTTGTCGAAGGAAAAAGTGGGGTCAAGGAGGAAGGAAAAAAACAAAAAAACTTCTTCAAACCACATCAACTTAATTGCAGATAATCAAAATGTTACTTAATCAGTAGAAGTATTACTTTGATTTTATTTTGCAAGTTTAATAAATCAGAAGTGCATTCACTATAAGTGATCTATATTGCACTGCAAGTGATCTTTCACAGATTAAATTTAAAATACAGATATTCAAGTCTTGAGTAACATCCTAGAAACACAAAAAGGTAGCAACTAGGATTTGTAGATGTAAACTGATCCCAAGCACATTCATTATTTCTGTTAGGAGAGTTCTGTACCAGTAGTTTATCAACATCTGTCAATTACCATAAAACCAAAACCTCAACTGTCCTGTACTCTTTCAATCCAATCAGTAAAATGAGAGAAACCAACACCACATGTTTAATATGATACAAAGTGAACCAAAAGGAAGGTAAATTCTGCTACCCACTAGGGTTTGTTTGTCTTATAAACTGTGGGAGCTGTTCCAGAATCAGACTCAATATCCAAGTTAACCAATGAAATACAGGGGAGAAATAAAGGCCTTCACTGAACCAGGAAGCCACCGATACAAAATGCCAACACAAGTGAAAATTAGTAGTACAGGTTACCTAAAGGAAAGTTTAAAAACAAACCCACCACCCTTATAGAGCAGTGGCTAGCTGCAGCAACAAGAGCTTAGTCTTCTGGAGATCATGAAGGCTGTTATAGTTTATAGAAAAAGTTGCAGAGGAGCAAAGGAACACAAAATCATAACAGAGGTTAAATACTCTTTCAAAACAAAGAAAGATGGAAAAAGATGCAGACAGGATGCTCAACTTTCGTATTTTCTCCAAATCCCTCTAAAAAGGTGTACTTAAATTGCATTTGTAATTTGGTTCTTATATTTGCAGGTAGAATACAGTACACTGAATGTGTTTTTCCTCCAGTTAACTATTACTGCAGCCTAAGTGTGGCCTGAGCTAATAACCTTCAAGTACAGAGGGAATACATTCAGTTGGATTACACATCAACTTCTGCAACATTGCTAGGAGGCTGACAAATGCTATATCCAAGACTGTACAAACCTCTAGTGTACCACCACAAAGAGAAACAGATTAAAGTACATCCACCTGCCTATCTGTGCTATTTCATGCTCTGCTTTCACTCCTTCCTGCCCTACCTGCTTTTTAGTCTAATCTCCTTCACACCCATTATGAGATTTAGGTGACTAACAGCAGTACTGTGTCAATCTAAATGATAAAAAACATAAAACAACTATTTCATAGCAGGAGGGAAAAATTAACCCACATTTTCCCCATCAAATTTGAAAGTCAAAAGAAACTCAAATTATCCAGTGCTTGCTCTGCTATGTTGGTAATATATTCAATAAGCCTAGCGAGGCACCAGCAAAGAGAACTTGCCTTTTATTTGAAATGAATGCCAACTGCAAAACTGGTGCTATCTTTTTGCATCAGGGAGGAGAGCTGGACTCCTTGAGGGATGGGTGGAAAGAAGCATCCTCCTCCCTCTTCCTCAAAGGAAAGCTGATGAGCATGTCTCAGCAACAGAAACCTGACTGGGTGTATCCTACATTTGTATATATAAAAACATTTTCATACAGCCTGAGAGGGAACCATGTTCCACAAATGCATGCAATTCATGTTGTCGCTGTCGGATGATTTACATCAGTTACATTCTGAATGAAGTAAACAGTCTAAACAAATGCAGTAGAGGAAAATATTTATTTAGTATGGTTACAAAATACTTACCTAGCTAGTTGAGCCAACTCTTTTTGGGTTAATGGACTTCCTTGCTTGCTTAGAAGATTTTTTAGCAAAATCAATCTTGTCTGAAAAGAAGATAAAATTATCAGATGTAAAACTTGTCTTTACAGAACACTTGAAATTGTGCTGCAAGAACAGAACCATGCTTTTGTCAGGTTTGCTTTTGTGCTTCACCAGTTTAAACTTGCCTATAGTGCTTGTGCAATTAGACTGTACAATATCATCTCTTCAGGAGAGATAAGGACTGGGAAAAAACAAGATCAAGAGCCTATCTACTAGTAACAAGAATAAGTCATTAGAATCTTCATCAAAGGCCTGATCTCCTGTTGAACTGAAAAACATTAGGAAAATTACTTTTATCTCTTGCAATAAAACACTCTTTCAGCCAAACAAACATGCTCCTCTAAGCCCTACTTCAGACCTGCACACATCTGCCAGTCTGTAAGCAACTCCTCACTAGTCAAGAAATACTGAGTAGCTACCACCACATTTGCTACTAGTATAAGTGAATTAAAAAAAAAAGGCAAAAACGTAAAATAGTCCCCAGAATTACTGCACAGGGTTTATGATCAAGGTGAGCCAGAAGTTAGTTCACAGAATTGTAACCATCCACAAGGGTAAGTTAAGAATTGCCTGTAAGTGTCTTAAAAAAAATGAGTGGAAAACAATACTTACTTCCTCGTTTGGTAAAGACACATATACCCGTTTGGTGAATCGTCTGAAAAAAACCCAAACATGTATACATTGTTCACACCATTCTGTAACTATATAGCACATACAAATCTAACATTTGGTTTGGTTAAGTGACAAAATTTCAATTCCATCATCAAATTCTAGGAAGCAGAATTGGAGATTTTGAAAAAATCACCAACAATCAAACAAAAAATATGTACAAGCCACTGGTGCCACATTATTCTTATCTGAAGTTATAAGACTCCTCTCAGAGGGGAAACACTCTAAAGGCAGAAACAGCACTGACTACCAGCAATGAAATGAAGCATCTCTTAATTTTTACACAAAAAAGTCATTGGAATAATTTCTTCAGACAGTGCTGACATATCTATTTTCCTCAATCAAGAATGAAAAGAGAATAATGTATGAGTATTTTTAACAAAAAAGTCCTAAGGCAGATCTACAGCGAGATCTGTAATTCCATGGGACATCAGAAGACAATATTCACAGAGACGAAATACTGGATTTCTTGTCAATCTGGAATACAGATCAAATTTTCTCCTTTATTCTGCCATTAAAATCTAAATAACAAAAAAGCAAAATATTATATTCAAGAAATTTAAAAAACACTGACTTGATCTCAACAGGTACTACTGTTTCAGACAATTCGAAGACAATCAGGATTGTGCAGATGCATCTCAAAAGAAAAGAGTAAAACCCCTCTTTGAGAGGTTAAATAATTTAGCCTTGCTGAACAGCTTTTACTGATTACAAAACCTCACCAAGATACTAGGCAAAACCTGCTCTTCACAATGAATATCATCTTACTGTATATTCAGAAAAAGAGACATTTTGATACCTGAGAACAGCATCATCAAGCTCCTGAGGCCTGTTTGTTGCTCCCATCACAAGTATTCTGTCCTCTCCAGAAGACTGCACCTATGTGATGGAGGAAGGTAAGACAGCTTTCAGTTTACACAGTCTACATCAAGCAGAAATACAACAAAATCAGTTAGAGACTTGCTATGTATTCAGTACACTGATGAGATCTTAATATACAGATGTTTTGGGTTTTTTTCCCCATTAAGGTAGGTTTAAAATATTCCTCAGATAAATGTAAAGTCAAACCAGGAAAAGGTAGGAAAATAAAACCCAAAAATGTCTTTCTGGAAAAAACTGAGACTACAAAACTATAAAAGGCACTCATAAGTTTTGTCACCAGGAGAAAATTATGTTGAAAAAGCCAGCGACTTTCTGCTGTTCTGTTTTAACACCAAACATTGTTTTGAAGCCTATAGGGTGAGAATCAAAACTTTAAACTGACATATAGCAAGAACCACAAAATCAGAACACAGGCCTTGCACAAATCCAGTAGCCAAGACAGACTATAAAATAATCACAATAGCAGAAAGACACTGCAATTTCCTTCCCAGCTCACTCATTTTATACCCAAGAATATGGAGACTTGGAGCTTCCAAACTTCAGAGAAAGCGTTGGGCTATCAGAGACATTATTATTCACTTAGTGTTCAATTCTTCATAGGTTTAGGTTCACTGCTACCGTACCATGTTCAAAAGTTTTCCCAGAAGTACTGTATGACACAGTTACACTATAAATACTACATCAAGAAACTTTGCATTATATTTATTTTTCCCTTTTCATTTTAAGGGAAAACTCTGCACGTGTGTGTAATAATTTCTGCATATCACTGTCACATTGCATTATTTGTCCTGATTCATCCATTTTGGAGTTTTTCCCAACCTTGCTTCTCTCCATGTTGTTATCTGCTCCTCCTGTACCTCATTACTATTGCTTCACCACTGCACCAATATTCCATTGCACTAATGGAACACAAACTAAAATTATTCAATACAAGAACAGTACTATGACAGAAAAATATTCTGATACTCATTGGTGTTTGTATCCACAATGAAATCCAGTTCCTCCTCCTGGAACAACATTAAATACTTCTTACTGGATTCTGTCTTCTCTAGCTTATAATGCCAAGAAAAAAGTTATAGTTCAATAAAAGTTGTACTTACACAGAAATTAATCTTTCTGATGTGTCAGAGCTGTGTATACATGAGATACCTATATATATACGTGTATATATAAATATATATATAATCTGAACTAGTCTGTTTGAAATCCTCATCCCTCAAGTCTCACCCTTCACAGTGCATGCTTGTGACACATATTCCTTCAAAACCAAAACCTACTGAAAAGCCATTTAATCTTGTTTTGCTTTGCCAGAATAAAGAGAAGTGATTCATCAAGCCATGCAATTGCAAACATGGATTCAGCTCTCCATGACCCTCAAATGTCCCTCTTGCCCTGTAAGAACAGTTGTCCTCACAGCTCCTTTACTAGTGCCATCTGTTATAGCTTCTTCTCTGTCCATAATCTTCCAACACATTACTACAGCTCATCTCCAGATTGCTACCTTTTAGTCCAGACTTCGTCTTCCAAAATACCACAGTAAGGAGGTAGAAAATCAAGAACTACCAAAAAAAGCTGTTTGCCAATTATGGTGAGGTGGGAGGGAGGCTGAGCTAAGCCTATAGCCGATATAAGCCTATTACCCTTTGTAATTCACCTATAGGTTGTACTGGTACCCACTACATTAGCCAATTTTAGCTAAATCAAACAATACCCAGACTAAATACTTACACCATCAAATTCTATTAAAAATTCTGTTTTTAGACGCCTGCTAGCATCATGTTCACCTTCTCGTCTTTCACACAAAAGGCTATCAACTTCATCTAAAAAACAAAGAAAGACATCTTAATTAAGCATACAACATCAAAGTCTTTGTATTTGCCTAAGTTCCTTTGCTAATATAGGGTTCCATTAAGAAAGATCAGATCTTTATTCTTTAGGAGACAGACAGATCTCAGGAAAGTTTAAAAACTTGTGTCATTTGTTGGCCTTTGAATAGGTAATGCCAAGCACAGATGAGAGGAAAAAAAAAAAAATCTTTCTGATGATAAACTGCTACTCAGGACAAGCAAAACACATTTTCATGTTTGAAGTCTAATAGACTTATTCTGTGAAGGCAGTACAATATTTTTCTTTCTGAGAGCATTTCTTCCCACTATTACCACCAACTAAATAACTTAACAATAATCTAACATGCTTTATATGAACTACTGATTGGTCAGCAGGTCGTATCTGAGACAGTTTCCTGAGCTGCAGAATTACCCAAAAGTTTACCCAACTATTCCAATAGGTAATTACTTACTAATCTTTGGTAAGCAAGATTATTTAAGAGAGTAAATAAAAGTTAACATTTAAGGTCTTACCAATAAAAATTATAGAAGGTTGAAGTTCTCTGGCTACTGCAAATAGAGCACGCACCAGTTTCTCCCCTTCACCCACCTAAAATAACAATAAACTGGTTTCATAGGGAGTTAAAAATTTTTACTACAAGACAGTTAACAGAAGGATCTACAGAAAATCTTGCTGGTAACCAACCACACCCAATCCATTTATACACATTCAGATTATCACTGCTTCAGTACATACAATGGTATTCTTTACATCTTAAAAGAAACACTGCAACTTCTCTTACAATCACAACTGAGTTTACTGTCAGGAGATTTTGGTTCTTAAATTACCAGAGTGAAAGAGAGCTGGGACCCAACTAATGCACTTTTTAAAGACAGAAACACCCACAATCACTCATCTGCATTACTGCCAGTGTAGACATTGATTTATCACAAGAACAGAAGAAAATTTTTTTACCTAACAAGTCACTTTAAAAACTATGTTAATGACAAGCTAACAGTTCACCGAGGACTCATCAGAAGTCTCTGGCTTTCTTAAGCCTCAATTAAAGCTTGGGTGTTTTCAAATCAATGTAATTTACAGCCACTACTTACATATTTTGAAGTCAGGCTCGCTGCGCTGATGTTAAAGAAAGTAGCATTTGATTCTGCAGCGACTGCTTTGGCCTAGGAAAGAGGGGAAAAACAAAAATACTTTTAAAAACTATCATATTGAAGATAGTTCTCTGCATCTGTAGTGACCACTCATGTCCTGATGGACAGTTTTGAAAGGGAGAACCTCGTAAAAATGGTACAGAAAACTCCTGTCCAGGCCACTTACAAATGAGAATGGCTATACAGTCAAACCAAAAGAGAAATTTCCAGACTCCCATAGACATCTCTAATCCCATTAGCTCCATAGCCAACTACAACTTGCTTTCAGAAGAATAAAAGTCTCCATTTCCTTTCAATTTATCCTGAATAAACATCTAAGCCAGTTTTAACTATTTTAGGGGGGTAATTTAAGGCATCAGTTGGATCAATCACAAAAAATTATGGTTTTTTTCCCTCCTTTATCTATGAAAAGCTGTTTTCAGAGGAAAGCTAGGGAAAATAATCAGTTGGAATGCTCATACCCTCTTTAACAGTTTCACCACGTTCAAGAAATTACAACTCCCTGGTTATAGAGTCTAATTTTAGTGATTAGCAATTATATTCCAGTATGTCAAACATAACAGATGAGCCTACACGAGCTGCTCTACATTCCCAGTCCTGCACTTGAGCGCTGCTGCAGCTCCAGTGTCAGCAGAGTGTGCAGCTGCAGGCACACCACATGATCAGGACACTCCACACTCCCGGGGCTGATGCACAGCCAGGAGCTCCACCTCCCTGGAGCCAGCACATCAGCCTTCTCGGGTTTAATTGTTTGTTTTTTTTTTTCTTCTGGGATTCCAAGCTGGCTGGCTGGTGGTTCGTGTAGGCACGAAGGGATTTTCCCTCTTGACCTCTGAAGGATTTAGGGTCTGCTGTCTGACTCTGTGTCTCTGTGTCTGTGCTGAGCTCGGTGTTCAGTGCGAGAATGATGAGGAGTCTCAAGGTCTTGGTTTTCTGGTTTCTCGCGTTGTTTATTAGTTCTTATCTTACAATTCTCCGTGTCCAGCCAAGATGTTCACAGCAGCCTGGACACGAGGTGACTCCCCCTGTGATGGGAGGTCGCTACCTCTTATACAGATAACTACGTACCCATTGTTTACAATTCTGTGCCAATGTCTATCACCTGTACTAACAGGGTCATTTCTACTTTGATCCAATCCACTGAAACTACTTTGTGCCCACATCACTGCAGAAGATGGATGCCAAGGGAGAAGAAGAAGAGCCCAGGGCACCACCCTAAAACCACCATCTTGTCCCTTTGCATCTACATTCTAAAAATCCAAACTACAAAATCTTCTGCACAGTGATAATACACTACTCTCTGTCACACCTTTGTGACTTGCAATTCTTCTCTCTGTTGGATGTTTTTCACACGGACCAAAATCGAAGACTGTGTCTTCCTGTGCTCTGTGCCAGGCAAACCCCCCTGCACAGACCCCAGATCCTCTTTCTTGGGTCCCAGGCCTCTCTACCGAGGTCTGTGACTTTCCAGGGCACCCAGAGGGATGCCCTGGACTCCAACAAGCTGAGAAAAAAAGCTGTGCCTAGACAGTTCCACAGACCTTGCACTCTTTGCAGTGTGCAAGTGAGACAATCCCTTTTTTTGCTACTATGCTCCCTCCCCATTTCCAAAATGTACTTCTAGTATGTTTCAGTGGAGAGCAGATAATTTCTGATAAATCACTGCTGTATAAAATAATTCACCCACTTCCTTTTGCTCTCTCTGAAAATGAAACCTGGACCTGCTGGTTTAAGTTTTAAAATATTACTTGTCATAATGAAAATAATTAAAGAGAGAACAGTTTAGCAATTCCTTCCATAAAGCCCAGGGTCAAGAACAATTTTGCATTTTTACATATACAATGACACCACAATACATATTTTGTGAGAATGTACAGTTTATCAGTTCAAGGCCCAAAATGGAAGCCACTCCTCGTGGTTACATCTTAAACCCACCAACTCATGCATGAAGTAATCTTCTTACCAACATTGTCTTCCCATTTCCTGGTGGGCCAAACAGCAATAAACCACGTGCAGGAGCTCTCAGACCTGTAAATAACTGAAAAGGACATCATCATAAGTTGTCATCAAAGACTTGAATAAAATATTGCTTTACCTTTGTAAGAGAATGGTTTAAGACTGAGGACATTGGCTAGCACTGGTAGTAACAGCAGCAGTGAGTGCCACAACAGTACAGGCTTTGAGAGAACTACACTCTGTTACTAACTTGACCTAATGCACACCACTATTGTTTCCCACACAGCAGCTAAATTATGTTGTAATTGTTCTGTGCCTGGATGCACTGTGAAAGCAGCTTAAAACACTTTCCACAAGACAGAGTAGCCTATCAAGTTTAAAGCATCAATTCCAGTTAAAAAAAGGAGTAATCCAGGTGTATGGTAGGAGAGCTAACGTTCTTACTACCTCCATATGGAAGAACTCCTTGATCTTTCCTTATTAAATGAAACTTAAGACAAGCTTTCAACAAAATTATTTAAAATATTACTTGACCACCTACTCTATGCTACTGATAAGCATCTCTCTCTCACTTTGCACTAGTTTCTTTTTTCTTACTCTATAACATTGCCCCCACCATATGTAGCATCATAGCAAGCAAGCCTACAAATTCTCAGAATACGTAACTTTTAGTTATTACTCTTGCCTGTTTTCTCTAGCGCTTTGTCTTTACCCCTTCTCTCAAAAGTTTCAGAGTTTCTCTTTTGGTCTCACACTCACCCCTCCCTTCCAGCTTCCAACAATTCCAATTAGCAAGCAAAAGCAATAGGAGGTTATCTCACATACATCCCATGTGTAAACAGCACTGTGGGCAGGCATTTCTTTCCACAATATCCATGACAACAAATAGCTCCATTACCAGTGTTGTATTTCTGTCATGACTGACCAACACGTATTTTCTCTATTATTTCATCATCCACAGCATTTTGTATGTGCTTGACTCTGATCCCTACAAGTAGTTACCCAGCTATTCACTGAGTGAACACTCCAGTGTTTCTGCTTCCCATGCTGCCTACCACCATGTTCATTCTTTGTCTGACTTCTTTTGTTTGAAATGATTCTTGGGGAGTTCCACCATTTTCACACAGCCCAGATCAAATCAAATCTATAATTCTTCCTCACCTTAATCATCACCTACAGTTCAGCTGCCCTGACACTTATTACTGAGATAACAAAAACTTGAAAAGCTTTGTGTAACAGGCTAATTATACTGAACATGGTCTGAACTAATTGCTAACATCTCATCAGCATCTTACCACTGAAATGGCTGCAGCCAATGTTTCCTACTTATGTACCTCAACTTTTGCTCTCCTACCAAAATACCACTGGCTTGTCAAATGTGAATTTGAGTTCAAAACTCGTTAAGATTAAGACTGAACTAGTGTTAATTTACTAGGCATCCCGCTACAGTTGCCACATCAACTATGTTCACTTACAAGGAATAAAACCAACCCTCTCTACTTCCAAGGAGAAGTTTAAAAATTCATGGGATTCTCTGTCCTTATTACATCTCAACCTACACCATTGCTAGCTACAGTAATATGAGACAACCTTATTGAAGATACCACATCACTGGAAAAACTACTCCAAGCCTCCCATCTCCAAGTCCTTCCCACTCAGCTCACAGTATTGGTGTCACAGAACAACACACTTGACATACTATTGCACTGTAGTAACAGAAATGCTATAATGACATCTTCCTTCTGTATAACAACATCTGAGCACAACATTTGTTGCCAAAGCTTTGTTCTCCTTACAGCTTGTATTTCTGTGATGTTTTGCCAGGTTTAGGGTTTCTTCCCTATGCTGCTTCAAAAACAGTAGCTGCATTAAGGGGAAAACAACAGAGCAACTCCAGTCACCTGTCCATATAACAAATGAGATCCACAAGCAAACAAAAAGTATAAACAGCAAATTTTCTTTAATAATCATAGAATCATAAAGTGGGCCTGGGTTGGAAGGGAACTTTGAAGATAATCTACTTCCAAACTCCCTGTCATGGGCAGGGACATTTTCCACTAGACCACACTGCTCAAAGCCCCTTCCAATCTGGCTTTTGACAGCTCCAGGATGGGACACCCACAACTTCTCTGGGCAGCCTGTTCTAGTGTCTCATCATCCTCACAGTGAGTAATTTCTTCCTAATATCCAAATCTAAACCTACTCCCAGTACTAAGCCATTTTCCCTTGTTCTGTCACTACCTGCCCTTGTAAACAGTTCCTCACCAGTTTTCCTTTATGTCTTCTTCAGGTACTGAAATAATGTATTAAAGTCAGCCTGAAGCCCTCTCTTCTCCAAGCTTAACAACCCCAATTCTCAGCCTTTCCTTCCAGGAGAGGTGCTCCAGCCCTCTGATCATCTAGCTCTCTCTCCTCCGGACTTGTTCCAACAGCTCCTTGACTTTCCTGTGCTGGGGACCCCAGAAGTGAACAGAGCACTCCAGGTGGGGTCTCATGAGAGCACTGCAGGAAATCATTGCACACAATTTCCTCAAAAGTACTGCAACTTTTAGTAAGTTCAGCTTTAGAAAATGACCAATTTAATTTTTTCTTAGAAGTAGCTCAGAAAATTCCAGCAGTATGCAGACTAGGCTGGAATCTAGGCAGTCACAGTACTTGAGGTACCATACCATGATAAATAAAAGCCTAAATGATCAACTTCCATACAGCAAAATAAAGAGAAAATCTGCCCTCAAATGTTATATATCTCAGTGTTATTTGTTTGTTCACTACACTTCTTTGCATCCTCTCCACCCACTCCACTGAATAAACTATTCAGTGTTTAACCAACACCCTCACAGAGAGACCACAATAACAATAATGTTATTTAATCAGATAGACCTAATTTACCTATACAAATCTCTCCCATTTCACCCTTCCAGCTGTGGGTTTTGTGCTTTACATGGCCATAGAGGGTTGGACACACAGCTATAGCTATCTGGAACAGTCAGCCTGACAAATGGTGAGAAATTGTGTTTGTTTGGGGTTGTGGGAGTGTTGTGGTTTTTTGTTCGGTTTTTTTAGGGGATAGTGGCTTGCTGATTTGATTTGGACTTGGGCTTTTTGGGGGTTTCTTTTTTTTTTTTTTCTTGCTCTAGTCTTTCTCAGAAGACAAGGAATTTCATGGCAGTATTTTAACACATAAATCCTATATTCTTTTTCAAGACAGCTAGGACCCCACAGCTACTCGTAGCAATCATAATCAGTAAGAACAGGATTCAAGAATCGTAATTTCAAGCATCATCATGTGTGTGAAGCAGAGTACATTTCTTTCATCCTGTCACAGATAGATAACAATACCCAGTTGCTTACCTCAGGCCTAAGAGAAGGAAGGATAACAATTTCTTGCAAGGCTTGTTTAGCCAGTTCCTGCCCTGCGATATCATCAAATTTGACAGCTGGCCCACTAACAAAGAAACGGAATACTAATTAGTCTAACAATGAGATACTCTTTTTCAGCTGCAGCTGACTAATTTAATGCATTTGACTATTTATACAGAATCTTTTTGAGAAAATCTACAACTTATATTGTTAAGTATTTTAAACCATCCTTTTCCCAAAGTAACAATTAAAAAATCCCATCCAAAAAATCCTCAAAGAAACCCAATGAAGTAGAAGTATTAATTTCATTCCAAGTGGACTAAGATTGCACTGAATGCAAAACTGATTTACTGGATTGAAAAGCCTACTTTTCCTCATACTTACCTATCAACAACTTCATTTAGGATAAGATTAGCAAGATTGCTGTCCACATTTCTAAATATCTTTGTGTCTTTCTTTTTTCGAGGAGCAGTGGTAGGAGTAGAAGGCTTATTTGTTCTGCTATTTTTAGGAGCAGCCTGGAGATGAGCGAAGAAAAGAAAATCAAAACCCCCAGATTAATACTTTGAAAGTGTAGTGTTAAACAAAATAAGATCTACATTTCATTTGCTCCAGTAAAACAGCATGTTAACACATACTCAATATTCTAATTCTGTATTTTGCTATAAATCATACTATCATATTAGTCAACCACAGGTAGAATATCTTAGGCTCCAGTGGTGAAGGGTCTTTGGTTTAAGGTTTTTTTGTTTGATAATTTGTTTACTTAACTACAGTATTTTCCCCCAGCATACTCTGAAAACAAGCATCGCAAACCATCTCAGGTTCTCTATAACTATAAGCAAGAATTCCTACTGCTGTCATACTTAGTAACAGGCCACTTAAAAGTTGTCATAGTATATTATAGTAGCAATAACGTTTTAACAGAACAGTTATGTTGAGTCCATTCTGCTCTTTACTCTACTTGGTAATAATGATGGAAAGGAAAAAGATGGGTCAACAAAACCACTGTATTTTTCTGTATTCTTTCTATAGGACTTATTTCTGTGTTTCAGCCCCAGCCTAATCATAATTTGCTTTTCAATGTGGTTGCAAAAGAACCTGTGTAGTATGCATGCTTTGGAAGAAAAGAACATGAAGGGGGAAAAATCTTGAAGTTCTGGAGTAAGATGCTTTTCTCTCCATCTTTTACATACTAGAAGTAATGTTTATTTTTCTTCTAGGTAACTTCTGCTCAGCTTCCCATGCAATTTTAAAAACAATTTATTACTGTGATCATACTTCAAATCCTTTTGCCCATGCATCCACCTGATGCCCTCCAATTTCTAAAATCCATTCTGCAGCATATCTCAAGTGGCCCGGCTAAAAAATTTGAAGTTTCGGTTTTTTCAAAAAACTTTCTGTTGCTACAACACTGCAATTAAGGCATTAAATCCAAAGCCTCTTCTGGAATTTACAGTTCATTTTTCAAGCGTATACTTTCATATTTGTCCTCACTATACCTTGTGAGCTGAAGGTGTAGGATTAGGTGCTGGTCTAGACACAGATGATGATACCCCACTGTAGCTGGGCGTTCTGTGGTGACCTGAAAGGCCTGTGGATCCAGTTTTTGCAGCAGTCTTTGAACGAGGAAGGGAATTACTCGTGTGTGTTAAGGGATCCTTCTTTTTTGGAACTGCTCCACTTTCTATAAAGAAAACCAGTGTCATGAGAACATTTGCAGCAGTCCTACTTGTACCATGAACTGCAACTAGAAGATAGAAGTGTTGAATACCACATTATAGAAAAGCAATGCACATTTCTAAAGAGGTTTAGTGGCTTTAAGGAGATTTGATGGCTACTTTCACCGACAGTTAAAATTCTAATTTTTAGGAGTGCTCAAAATGAACCCTAGTTAGCCATCTTAGAAAAGACAGATAGAACTTAGTTCTGTTACCAAGGGAAGAACACCATCTATTTCTTCAACGCAAAGTCTTCTGGCGTGTGTTCTGCTGTCTTCTTTCCCCAAGAACTCTTAAAAATAACCATTACAACAACCCCCAAATTTCAAGCCTTTAGATTCAGAGTATTGATTCTTCAAGTGATGTTAGCAGGCTAGTAAATTGGATATCAGCTAACATTATTATCTAGGCACCTTCCACACAGAAGCTTCACCAAAGCATTTTAATCTGGAAAAATTATAGTAGTACTTATACTAGCAAGTGACTGTCAGGTGTTTTCTCTTTCAACTTGCTTTCACTTTAGGAATCTCGGGGTGTAAGTAAATTCTGAATGGACAACTCTGAAGCAGCTTACCTTCCTACATTAAAAATTAAGTCTTAAAATATATTTAAACATCACCAGACATTCCACTCACACTACTTATTCACCTCCATGATGATGCAGGAAAGCCTCAAATTAGGTGACATATAAACTTGAAATACTGGCCACAGGTCATCAAACTACAAAAAGCCATTTTGGTCCAGAGTAAACAAAATAGCACTTGATGTCTATGTTCTCTGTATGGGATACACAATAAAATAAAATTCCTTGGCACAGAAACGGCAAAGTAAAAAACATCAAACCACAAATGATGAGGTAAGAAGGTGATACAGCAAGCAGGCAGCTTGGTCAGGATGGTTAAGGATTAGAGCATAGCTTAAATTAGGGTATTTTTTGTGGTGGGAATACACTACTGGAAACTGTCTAGTGCAGCACTGTTGTCTGAGATGTAAACTATAAATACTGTCTTATTTTATATCCTTTTAAAAGGATTAAAGAGTCTTTTGATTAGGTAAGAGAAATAGGGCATCAGAGGTAAGGAAGGTCAAAACAGATTTCAACTACAAGTGTCTGCACTAGGATTGTAGAAACTTGCAACTCCATTTGACCTGCTAGTCTTAAGAAATAGACCAGAGAACTCTGATTTTTAAGGAAATTAGTGACTCTACAAAGAATTTTTAATTTAGAACATTGCAGTTCAGTGAAAAATACTTTAAGTAAAAAGCCTTGTAATTTTAAATGTTGTCCTTAAAAAACTCAAAGAATACTTCAGTCAAACAGTATTATGGAAGGATCAATTAATTACTACTATGTTCTCAGCCTCTTTTAACATACTACCAGGACCAAATCTCTACACAGCATGCAGGTATCCTTAAGAATTCAGTGAAAAAGTTTCTAAAGGCCTTCTTCAGCCACAAATCTACCCCTTTTTAGAGCAACAGAAACTCTGCAGGGGTCACAATAAACAATGCAGACATATCAATAGACAAGAAACAAGGCAACTTGAAGAATATAATTAAGTATATTTACCTGTAGTATGTTTTTTGTTTAAAAAAAAAAAAAAAAAAAAAAAAAAAAAAAAAAAACCACACAAAACACCACCAAAACTGGCTACTGACTGACTAAGCCAAACACAGCTCCAGACCTGGATACATTTACTTAGCCATTCCTGCATAGGAATTTCCAAGTCAAAACCTCTTTAAAATTAGGCATACTTAGTAACTTTCAAGTTCAGAAAGCAGTATATGACTCTATTAACACATCTAGCTACTCAGCACTTTGGTCCAATTTAATCAAAAGGTGGCACTCAGTTTGGTTGGGTTTTTTCCAGTCTGCCTCAACCTCATTTGCACAGCTGGCTTGAAGTCAACATAGGAAGGCTTCAAAAACCTAAATCAGTTTTTCTCCATGTCCTTCACCCTAACTCAATGCCAAATTATCTCACTCTCCCAGAACTACTCCCGCACACTGAGAATGATACATAGATAACTTCAATTTTGAGGGTCATAAAACTGCACAGGTAAGGGGTATTTCAGGAAGCCAGAAACAGAAGGGAGGAAAGAAGGGAGAAGAGACAAGGTTTAATACAAATTATGATTTACTCTAATTGCACATCCAGGACTCAGGACTGGTAGATTTACATGTTTTGTTCTCAGTCCTGATGGGTAGCACATAAAGAAGCACTAAAGAACAGCTCCTGAACGTAGTTGTTGTTGAATGTCAATTCCAGAGGGAAGCTTCATTTTATATACAAATTTTCATTGAAGTGACAAATAAAAATGTTATCAAATAGTTCAGAATTACATTTTATCTAAAGTTTATCTATTTCTAAAGCATGAGGTGTTTAAGTGAACACCACAAGTCAGACAGCTCCTACTGTTCCATTATGCAAGATACATGTTTTGCCATAACAAATGCAAAACCCCCCAAAACACATTTCTTACCCATTTTTATTTGTTATCTAATGAAAGACTGGAAATACA